>NC_046286.1:81823182-82048182 GCF_004115265.2 Rhinolophus ferrumequinum | reverse complement strand
TGTCTTAGCTTGACTTACTTTGCCTAAAGAAGGATGAGGGTACAGATTAGGATAAAATAAAGTGAGCCAGATTTTCCTCCCAAGGAGTTGGAGTGAAGGACCAGGGAAACATAAAAAGCCAATACAAAGGTGTGTTTTTTGAGATCAATGCTGTGAACAGTGGCTCTTGAGAGGGAAAGAAAAGCCCTTAACAGACAGGATAGGCCTGGGTCTATAAGCCAGACTTCAATTTTGCTAAGAGCTGACCTCGCACTCACAGCTAGGTCTCTGTGTTCTCCTCTTCGACAGAATAATTTCACATTATACCATGTTTCCCCGAAAATAAGACCTAGCTGGACACTCAGCTCTAATGTGTCTTTTGGAGCAAAAATTAATATAAGACCCAGTCTTATTTTACTATAAGACCAGGTATAATATAATATAATATAATATAATATAATATAATATAATATAATACTGGGTCTAATATAATATAAGACCGAGTCTTATATTATATATCTTATATTATATAAGGTCGGGTCTTATATTAATTTTTGCTCCAAAAGACGCATTAGAGCTGATTGTCTTGCTAGGTCTTATTTTCAGGGAAATACGGTATCAACATAAGGCAAGGCCACTCCCTGATTGTAATGGATTAAGACAAAAAAAAATCACATCATAATTATATCTGAAAACAGACAAAAACAATTGTCCAAGCCCTAAAAATGACCAGGCATCTTCCTTACCTCACTAACATGAGTGACTGCTAACTTCTGTACCTGTTTTAGATGTAGCCTCACTTTATCCTCCCACCTTATAGATAAGATTTAAGTTACCCAATCAGAATTATTCTTGCTTCCTAGCAACATCCAGTCCAGAGCAAAGCCCCTGTCTAGAACTCTCCCCAGAATACCTAACAGCCAAAAATACATAAGGCCTTTCTAATTGTCTCTTACAGAGAAGTCCCACACTTCCCCATTTAGTATGTTCTCTGTCTGCAACAAGCATTAGATCCAACTTGTTCAACTACAGATGTGCTCCTGATTGTCTTTGGCTGTAGGGTTTTGATACGCTATTCTTCTGCAACCTCCTCATGAGTTTACAGACTGCCTCCCATACTTGTCCATTAGAAGGAGAGAGATAGAAGGAGCTGTGCATGGACTCAGACCAAGCACGTTTCTGCCATCTTCCCTGGTGATGGAGGAGTTGTGAGGCAGAAAGTGACATGAGCTGAATTTCAATCCCAGCTACCTCTCAAATCAAAGCTATGAGCCTTCTTTGCAATTCTCTTAGCACTGCTTGCCACAGCATTCTGATCTGCCTTGACCCTTTAAGTAACATGGGATTCCCCTGGACACAAGAGCCAAGTGGTTGGGCTGCTTACACGCCGGCTATGCCAGCTGGAGGCCCTGAGTCAGCTCTGGGCCTTAATCAAAGCCGGCAGCTTTTTAGGTCATCCAGTTAATAAATTGGGCAGTAATCCAATATGTGGAATAAATTGTTTCCAAAATTTAAACAGGCATACTAAATGTTGATGAGTTCAACAACTCATTGTTTGTAAAGAAACTTTTCATGCCCAAGACTCTTGGATTACAAAAAATTTACTGAAGTGTCAGACCCCTGTATTTTCAAGAGTACATGTACTCTAAGGCACCTAGCATACAAGCAAATTTTCTTGTCTGATCAGCATGATATCATCAATGTAATGAATGAGTAAGATGTCCTATGCCAGTGCCCCAGGAACCAATTGGCTCAGTTAGTAAAAAACTAATTCTTTGGGCATCTTCTATATTCTGACATAGAAAAATGAAAACACATGTATGATCCCAATACAGAAACCATAAATGGAAGGGTTGCTGTACATAGAGTGACTTCTTGATTAATCTGCCATCATTTTCCAAGATAGCTATCTTTCATTCTGGCCAAACTACAGAATTAAATGGGAATGTGAGAAGAATCTTTATACTTATATCTTTCATGGCACTCGTCTCTGTGATTGCTTTTTTTTACTTTTTATTTTGGAAAGGAGGGATTGATTTATCAAATTTTGTCCAAGACATGTACATTAAAAATTACAAGCATCCTTGAGAAAAAATTAAATGATATGCTTAAATGTATAAGGTATACATGTTTATAAATCCCCAAATTCAAATTGTTTAAAGAATATCAGTTCTACACAAATTGGTCTATAGATTGAATGCAATTCCAATCAATATTCTAACAGACTTTTTATGTTGGTACAAATTTTCAAGCTGACTCTAAAAGTTATGTAGAAATGCAAAGGATCCATAATAACCAGGAAAAAAAAATGGAGGACTTACACTAGATGATTTCAAAACTTACTATAAAGATACTATAATCAAAAAAAGTGGGCTATAAACATAAGCATAGATACATAGATCAATGGAACCAAACCTAGAATCCAGAAATAATATCCACACATATATAGTCAATTGATTTTCAACAAAAGTGTCAAGATAATTCAGTAGGGACAAAAGATAATTTCAACAAATGATACTAAACAACTGGATATCCATATGGGAAAAAATGGAGTTTAATTCTTGCATCTTTTACAAAATTAATTCAAAATAGATCATGGATGTTAACATAATGCTAACATTGGCTACTAGTTTAACATTGGCTACTAACATGGCTACAAGTTTTTAAAACTGACTGTAGCAAGTGCGTTTTTCCTTGTATTGATGATGGGAGTATAAAATGACAAGCCCCTTGGCAAAAAGTTTGGTAGTCTCCTACAAAATAAATATCATAATGAAATAGCAAATATGAGTCTATTCTCTAGGAGAATAGTAAAATACACTAAATTGTTCACATGACATTAAAGGTAGTAATTAACTTTATCATCCTTGAAATCAAGAGAGAGAAACTGAAAAAAGATTCACTTTTAATATGAAAGTGATCATTACTAGAATTAGACATAAGATATACAGATACCTTCCAATGCAGTAGACAATATAAAAGCAAACAAATTGTGGTCAATTTAGCAACAGCAATACACGTTTGTACATAAATCAACTAACATTACCTAAAACTTAGAATACAAAGGTACTGGCATAGAAAATAAAGCCTCAGGAAATATAAAACAAAATGACAGGAGGAAAACTCAATATATCTGTGATACCAATAAAGTCAAATTGCCAGAAATTCAACTCAAAAAAGGCAAACACTTCAAATAATTTATAATGCAGCAAACTATCCTCTTTGGAAAAGGTATGCCATAATGAATCTATTATAAATAAAAAAGATAAGAGCAGCTAATTTAGGCAAAAATAAGGCAAAATAAGTAAAAATGGCAATACTGATTTCAGATCAAGTAAATTTCATGGTAAAATACATTAGATTAAAGGAATAATGTCAACATTTACAAAGCAGTATAATCAATAAGAAAAATATAGCATATATAAACCTTCTGCCTGAAGACTTTCCTTTAATATTTTTTGATGTGCAAGTTGACTGGTGAAAAGTTTTCTCAGCTCTGTGTGTATATGTTTGTGTGTGTGTGTGTGTGTGTGTGTGTGTGTGTGTGTGTGTGTGTAGTAGTCATTTGCCCTTATTTTCAAACATATTATCAATAGTATAAAATTCAAGGTTTCTTTTTTTTTCCAGAACTTTAAAGTTATCTTTTAGTATGGTTTTTCACAAGAAATCTGTAATAATAATTCTCTTTGTCACTCTACATAATGCACCCTTTTCCTCTGGTTTCTTTTAAAAACTTCTGCTTATAATCAAATTTGGAAACACATTTGGCTTTTTTGTGTTACATATTTTTCTTCTTCCGTACCCACCTTCATCTAGGACTCCAATTACATGTATGTTAGACTGCATATTGTTGTCCCAAAGGTCACCTGATGTTTTATTAATTTGTCTCAGTCTTCTTTTTTTCTCTCTCTCTGTGCATCATTTTGGATAGTTTCTGTGTGAACATTCACTGACCTTCTCTTCTACACTGTCTAGTTGGCTACTGACCCCATTCAACTGTATTTTCCATTTAAGATACTGTATTTTGCAGCTTTAGACGTTCCATTTGAGCTATTTCTCTCCTCATCATGTTCATGTTTTTCTCTACATTCTTAAACACATGTAGCACATTTATAATTACTGTTTCAACATTTTTGTCTGTTAGTTTCTTCTAATTTCTGGGCTATGTTTTGGATCTGATATTTTTTTTTATCTGATTATAATCACAGTTTCTGCATCTTTGCATACCTGGTTAGTTTTGTGTTCGATGCCATCATTGTGAATTTTATGTCGTTCTTTGCTGGGTTCTGTTTTATTCCTTGAAATAGCATTGGGTTTTGTTCTGGCATGCAGTTAAGTTACTTGGAATCAGATCAATCATTTTGTGACTTGTTTTCAAGTTTTATTGAGGTATGTCAAAAAGCAGCCTTTCACACAGAGCCAATTTATCTCCACAATTAAAGTGAAACTCTGAGAATTCTACCCAATGCCCTTTGTATTACAAATTATTTCCACTTGGATAGTGGAAACACAACTACTACCATACCCGCCAGTCTGAACTCTGAGGATTGTTCTGCCTACTCTCTTTGTGATGTGTTCCCACCCAGCCCCCGAACCCCATCTCAGGTAGTTTCCTCTCATGCAGTATGGAGATCAGTATTCAACCAAAGACTTGTGGGAGGTTTCTGCCCACCTCCAGAGCTCTGTTCCTGTGTTGCTCCTTCCTCACTTGTACACTGTCCTGCAAATTCTAGCTGATATGGCCTTTGTGGATTCAAACCTCCTTTCCCTCAATAGCCCCGTGGGCTCTGAGAGCACCCTCCCTAGGCTTAGCAGTAAACTGACGCAATGGGAGACCTCACAATCCTGTGCTATCTTTTGTCCAATGTCTAAAAACCATTGTTTTATAAATATATTGCCTTGCTTTCTCATTGCTTCCGGTGGGATATCCCTGTTACACCATCTTAAATGGAAGGGGAAGGAACACATAAAAAACTTTAAAAATGTGTTTAAAAACTTTTGTTTACATTGATTCTGTTTCAATGGTGAAATGCAGGAATCGTAGCAGGCACAATATTTGAAGGCAAGGGAAGTGCTATACGTGTTAAACAAGAGAACATGTCATGCTTGGTAAATCATCCCTTCCAACATCCCAGCATCTAGCAAAAACATATACACTGAATCTAATTGTAGTTATTTAAAGGAATGAGGATATTTCATCGTATTGTTTTATCTTTAATCACATGACATTTTTCCACACTCTGAATCCCTACTACTCAGAGAAAAACATTTTTTTTAAATCAGTAGTAACAAAGAGATTTAAAATGAGAAATCCTGCCTTCTAGAAGGAGAAAGAGATTTCTAGGAAGTCACTTTTGTTCCATCTTCCTCATGGAATCAATTAACTGCTCCACCATGACAAAAGGCAAGTCATGAACATAATATTACGATGTCCTGTCTAGATTCCAGTGCTCCTCTCATATGAAAATTGCTTTCTAAAAGCATTGCATAATTTCTGCCTCTTTTAAATAGACTGGCAATTTCATACTTGTGAATGACCCAAATTTAGACCCCAGAGACTCCGAAGTGCCTACATGTTCCCATTATATTAAACTCACCAGCATTTGCTCATAGTAACTCATTCTTCTGGCCAAGCCCTCAATGAGTAATTCACTCTGCTGATCCATCTCTATATTTGTTCAAAGATAAGAGCTGCTTTGAGAGGTGCTCAGCCCTGTAAGTGTGTTCACCCAAACAGTGCCACAACTGTTTTAGTAGTAACCACTGTGGGATGGCACTTAACCCTCATGGCCTTATTGCTGCTTTTTAGTATGGTTTTAAATGTGCCATAGCATTTTATTTTTCCCTCCAAAGTCCCAGATGGACAAGATGGCCAATAATGTTTGTTCCTCTCCAATGACAACTTATAGAAAAATAAAAACAAAAGAATTCTTGCTGCTCAAAAATAAAAATTAGATGTGAACATGTGAACACAAAAAACTGTATGATTATATATTTTAAAAAGCCCAGCATAATGGAAATACTAAGTCACAAATTTTTTGAAAAGAAATCAAGTAGCATAACCCTAATAGGTTTGTACAAGTAAATAACATTTGAGTGTGCTTCAATAAATGACTGAAGTCATTAACAAAGAAATATGCATCAATAAGATAGCTTGTTTTAAAAGATGAGTTAAATACAACCACCATCACTCCTCAAACTCAAAGCTGTCCTGTAATTTCATGTAAATTATTACATTGATTATCAAATTATTTCTTCAAAGTGAGTGCCAATGTAAATTTCAACCAAAGTGAGATATCCTAAATTATGAATTAGTGGTAATCTTACTATGAGGGTTTTAAATCTTTAAAAATGTTCCTTTTTTTGAATATACAAGAAAGTAATTATATAAAAAGACAAGTTATTAATCTGTCTTCTAATTACAATAGAGAAATCATGTTGGAGTTGAACTTCCAGACTTATCATTGATAATTTGAATGTACTCAAAATACTTTAAATAGCTGTGAAATAATTTGTTTGCCCATGTTGTATAGAGCAGTAACTCTCTGTCTCATCAAAATAGATAAACCCAGTAGGGCTGATAGGGCAAACATGTTTGCATTGTTGGGCCATTTTTATTGACCTACTGTAAAGTGACTGGATTTTGAAATCAGATAGTCCTTGGTTTGCATTACTGATATTGATTTACTTACTATCCGTGTTTCCCCGAAAATAAAACTTAGTTGGACAATCAGCTCTAATGCATCTTTTGGAGCAAAAATTAATATAAGACCCGGTAATATAAGACCCTTACCGGGTCTTATATTAATTTTTGCTCCAAAAGATGCATTAGAGCTGATTGTCTGGCTAGATCTTAATTTTGGGGAAACACGGTATGCTGAGAAGGATGCTTGGCACATAATTAGAGCTCAGTAAACATATGTAAAACGCATAAAGAAATTAACTGGGTAATGAACATACCATCCTTTCCTATAAAATAGAAGCAATATTAACTAATTCTCAGGGTAAATATGGTAGGTTATAAATATTAAAAATAATGCCTGAGAAGAGGCCAATACAATGCCTAACTAACATGGTTACTACTCAAAAAAACAATAGTTTATAACAGTCCACCTATTACTGAACAAAAATCTAACGCCTACTACCGTGTTTCCCCGAAAATAAGACCAGGTCTTATATTAATTTTTGCTCCAAAAGACACATTAGGGCTCATGTTCAGGGGATGTCATCCTGAAAAATCATGCTAGGGCTTATTTTCTGGTTAGGTCTTATTTTTGGGAAAACATGGTATTATCCCATAATTACCTTCCTCTTTTTTTACCACTCTTGTTACCAAGTCCCCCTCACTCTAAACAGACAGACTGGCTTCAAACTTCACATAGGAAATAGAGGCCCTTCAATAGGAACGCTCTCACCATCCGCATCCCAAACTATAAATGTGAGTACAGGCATTTGTACTTACATCTGGGGGCCTCATCCTTTGACTCTTCCCTCCAATATCAATAGAAACGTCTGTCCTTTCTCCTGACCATTCCTCTGGTGGGGTTCCATTTCCTCCTATCTCCTCATGGGCCACATTCTATCAACTCCTCAGCTCCCTCTCTTGCATGTATTTAACATAGCCTTCCCACGCTATATCGTTTTAAATGGGCTCTCTCACATAAAATAAAATAAGCAACTGTTCCTTGACATCACATTCTGTACTGGTTGCTCTCTTGTCTCTGATTGTCCATATAGCTATAACTCTTGAAAGAACCATTTCGCCATGCATGGTCAGGGAGCTGTTCCTCAATGGTTCCAATGGGTCTATCTTCCTGAAAGGACCTTTGGAGGAGAGAGTCCACAGGATGAACTACAGTTCTCATCCCTGTGGTTGGCCTCAGAGATGCAGCGGGCACTCATCCTCTCCCTTCTCCATTACCCATTTAAGATTCCATTCATCTTCAGCTCCTGGAGGCTGACTTGCTGGTTTGACCCAAGCCTTCATTCTTAAGGAGGCTGAACCCTTTCTAATCATAGCCTTCTCAGGTTAAGGTTGCTGCGTGTGTCCATTCATGGTTACAGTTGGGCAGGGGATTATGTCCATATGTTCCCTCTCTGCTCCTACTGTGGAAGAGCAGCCCTTCTTTCTCCTGCTGATTTCCTCTGCCAAAATGGTGACTCCTCTTCTCACTATCTGCTCCCTGGACACAGAGAAGCCAAAGGATTCTGGTCGTAACCATAGTTTGTAATTCAGTGGGACTTTTAACTGATTCTCTAGGAAGAGGGTACCCTCTTTAGGGGCACAGACATTATGATGATTAATTTTATGTGGCATCTTGACTGAGCCAAATAGTGCCCAGATATTTGGTTAAACATTATTCTGAGTGTCTGTGAGGGTATTTCTGGATGAGATAAACACTCAAATGGGTAGACTGAATAAAGCAGATTGCCTTTCACAATGTGAATGGGCCTCATCCAACCCATTTAAGGCCTGAATAGAACAAAAAAGGCACAGTGCAGGGGAATTTGCTCTTTGCCTGACGGTCTTCAAGACTCGGACATCAGTCTTCTCCTGCGTCAGACTCTAACTCAGACTGAATCTTATACCATTGGCTGTCCTGGTTTTCAGGCCTTTAGACTTGGACCAGAACTATACCATGGCTCTCCTGGTTCTCCAGCTTGCCCACTACAGGTCGAAGGACTAATACGGACTTACAAAGTTCCAGAATGGGAAGCACAAATGTTCCCAGTGAGTCACTAGCAGTGGGGCCACTCTTGGATCCACATATGATATCCAGAGCCATGCATTCTCCCTATGGGGGTCACCCTGCCAGCTGGAGGACTCCAAATTAATGTATCCTTGCATAAAGTTACATCCAAACTGACGCTACCACTACACCTTCAGAGGGCCATTCCAACAGTCTACAGAGCTTCTGCTTCTATGGTGCAGACAACTGTTATGATCAGCGGATCCCACCCGCACACTTCCGTCACTGTGAATTGGGTCCCCTGTCTGACGCTGTGCTATGTAGGAGTCCGTGACTGTGAATCAGGTATTCTATAAGCCCCTGGAAAGTAGTGCTGGCTGAGTCTCTGTGAACAGAGAAACAAACCCATAATCGCTATCTACCCCAGAGTGGGCAAACCTCTGGCCCTTTGGGAGGTAAGAGGCCCTGTATGGTTGACTTGCCACCAAGCAGCTATTTGGTCTCTTAGAGTAAATACTGTATCAGGGGCTCAGCATTGGTCTTAGTTACTGACAAACTGGACATTCAGAGGCAGCAGTAGATAGATAGGCCTTAGGAAATGGGAGTCCCTGCTCTTGGGTCATCTATATCCTCCTTCTCTGCCATCGTGGCCACTCTGTACGTGTTCGGGACTGTTCATATCCTTATCCTGTCGGTCTCAGGTGACTGATCATAAAGACTGGATAATGCCAAATGGCCAAGTCATTTTTGTCTACATGGCTATGTCATGCCTTGTTCATGGTGTGAGATAGATGGTAGGCATTAACATCTGATAAAAAGCTTCAGTCCTTGTGAAGGCCCACTTCCCTTAGCCTTTGTATTCCTTCCTCTACCATTTGCTATGTCCACTTCATTCAGACTACTGCTTTATCTAGGTTTCTAAGACCACCTGAGCAGTAAGTTTGTTCAATTGCCTGGGATCCTTGCCAGAGTGTTAAATCCTGTGTCTCAAGAGAGTACCGCGAGTCAATAAGTTTTTTTATACAGTCTTACCTCTGGACACCCTTGATTAAGCCTCGTCAAAATTCAATCACAAATGTACTCCCCTGGGTTCCTGCCAGTACATGTTAAGGAATTCTCACCACTGCTTTGTGTGTTATTTCTTTCCTCTCCTATCAGGCCCAGCACATCCCCATAGGGTTGTATTAGGATTTCACCTTAGTTACAAGCTTGACAACCTGGACAGAGGGTGGGAACATTCCTGAAGGGGACACTTGTTGCCTTGTGGGGGGAGAGGCTTTTGCAGCTTCTTCTAACAAGGAGAAGCAGTCCTTGCTGGGGAAAAAGGAACAACCTCCGGAAGTTCTGAGCCTTCGTGGGACCTGTAGAGCCCAAAATCCCCAGGGATATTCTCCCAGATATCTCCATTCCACGTATCAGGGGCCCAGGGCTTGCCTTAGGTGAGCATTTAAACACCTCTGAGGCTCTGTGACTTTTCAAATTCCTGCGTCTACTCCTCAGGTGGGTATGTTCCTCCACTGTAGAAGACAATGGTTTACTTGTAAGCTGTCAAAAAGTACCTCTAGTGCTTACAGTTAGCTCTTAACTATGTGTTAACCACCCCTCATTTTCCCATTATCCCTTATAAAATATCAGTAGAACTTAGCAATAATCAGCCTCCAGCTATCTGGTTTCCCAAATCACATATGAAATCTTAAGTAAATGGGCTTCCAACTATACCAGGTCCCACATTCCTCTCAGGATGAGGTTGTTCTCAGCATCTGGGAGAAGAGCAAGCCATTCCCCAAGTCCTATCTTTGTGCTTGTTTCCTCAGACCCCTCCCAGGACCCCTGTGTCAATTTATGTCCTCTAAGTAGTAGGTGTCGAGATGAGAGTTGACATGCAAGATATTTATTGGGGAAAATGTCTGTGCAAGGTAAAGCAGAATGGAGCAGGATTAGGCAGGGAGAGCCTTCAGATTGGGATGCTGATCTAACACCTGTGAAAGGAGAAGGGAAAGGAAAGAGAGTCAGAAATCCCCAGACCACAGCATAGTTGTGAGAAAGTTTCATCCAGGCCACTGGGGATGGAAATTCCCAAAAAAGAAAAAAAAAAGGAAAAAAAAAGGCTCTTTTCAACGAGGCAGCTGAGCATCCTCCCCAGCAAATGTAGAGATGCAGATCTTTGTGAAGACCTTGACGGGCAAGACCATCACACTTGAGATCGAGCCCAGTGACACTATCGAGAATGTCAAAGCTAAAATCCAACACAAGGAGGGCATCCCACCTGACCAGGAGCATCTGATTTTTGCCGGCAAACAGATGGAGGATGGCCGCACTCTCTCAGACTATAATATCCAGAAAGAGTCCACTCTGCACTTGGTGCTTCTGTGGGGTGGTATCATTGAGCCTTCCCTCCACCAGCTTGCCCAGAAGTACAACTGTGACGAGATGATCTGCCGCAAGTGTTATGTTCTCCTGCATCTCCGTGCTGTCAACTGACACAAGAAATGTGGTCACACCAACAACCTACGCCCCAAGAAGAAGGTCAAATAAGGGCCCTCCACCACCTCGGCTCACAGGGTGGCCTCCTCCTGCCCAAACCCCTTGGCCCTGGGGCTTCAGTAAAGTTTCCCTTTCGTTCAAAAAAAAAAAAAAAAAAAAAGCTATTCATTGGTATTAGGGCATGCATGGGCCTCAATATCCATCATGCTCCATCATTGGCTGGGAGCAACCTGAGGGAAACATGGCCTAAGCTTTCATAGGAGAAGTAACTGGAAGCAAATCCCCACGCCCCCTAGAGATGGCTCTCTCAAAGGAGATCAGAGTAGTGCCTGTCTGTGGCCACCACACCTGGTGTACTTGGACATACTGAGAGATGGAAGATCTGGGATCCTTGCCAGAGTGTTAAATCCTGTGTCCCAAGAGAGTACCGCAGGTCAATAAGTTTTTGTATACAGTCTCACCTCCGGGACTGTTGAGGAGTTTGGGGACAAATTAATAGTGAGTGCATAGAAAACTAAACTTCATAAAAGACAATTAGTAGGGGAAATGAAAAGTGTACAAGAAAGAAATATGGCCATAATTCACAATGGTTCAGTGGTGGATTATATTTGAATAATCACAATAAGCATGACATTTAACCAAGAAAAATGTACCAGAATGATTTAATCAAAAACTACAATGGAAGGATGAAGAAAGTGTGAACAGAGAAGTGGGGCATGGAAGAAACCAAAATTCATATCTTCTATATAGGAAGTCACTAGACTACTTTTAGGAATAAAGAATTAAGAAATAACACTATAAGCAGTTATTTTAGAATATTAAAGTAAATAATAAAGGTAAAAACTGAAATGATTTTAAGTGGTGTCTCTAGGGAACAGGAATCAACGATGAAAAGAGGTTTAGCAGGACTGTTTTTCTTTTTAGCTTATCATATTGACTCTTTAAAAAACTCTGTCAATGTTTGATTAAAATATTAAAATTACCTTTTAAAAAGACAAATCGAGACTAATACTTAACTATAAATTCTAATGAATGATTTATGCATTTCCCAGATATTCTGCTATTGAAAAGTACGTTAATACTTATGTTGTGTACTTAGCTCATATTCATTAAAGGGACATGCTTTTACTCTCCTTTCATTTTTCAGTAGAAGTGTTTTGGAATATAAAATTTAGAATACCATCTACCGTGTCGTTCAGAGATTTTAAAAAGAATGTTTTTAAAGTCAGGCAGTGGGGAGTTTTATGGGGTTTTTAGCTCCTTTTCTGATAATACACACTTGGCTTAAGATCCACATGTGTCAGCTGTTATCAGCTGCCTGTGTGCGTCATTGAGTTGGCTTTGTGGTATTATCTGTAGCCAAAGGAAACACAGAGGAAATCATCACAGCAGCCCAGCACATTTTAATCAGTTAAAAAAAAAAGTCTGCTCTGACACTGGTATTTTCACACAGCAAGCCTATTATATTATAGCAAATTAAAAAATGCAAAACAGAAAATTATATACTGATTCTGATAGCTGCTAATTCAGCCTTAAAAACAAAATTTGTATAAAGTCAATAATTCTGAAAAACCTTCTAGTCCCCAAATTTGCATTGACTTTTTCTGCAGTAGTGTCACTTATACTTTTGCTCAGTCATTTCCACAATCTTTTCCTCTTTCTTTCACACTTGATTCAGGGAAAGACTCATCTTCCAGTAGGCAAAATAAAAAGGTCTTTTGAAAATCAATTTTGAATGGATGATAAGCAACATCCATCATTATATGTACCATGTAAATTGCTCCATAACATGAGGTGCTGGAATTATTCAATTTATCTTCTATATCAAATTATTCCTGGATTTGAGCCCTCACCACCTAAGTAGGGAAGCAGCTGATCCCTACTTATCAGTCATTGGTATCTTTTTCCCACTCCTTCCCTTTAAGGGACTGAACAAAGACCCCAGGGCTGACAACATCAGAGGAAATGGGGAGCACCCACGTTCTCATTTCATTATGGTTACCATCTTTCTGTTCCTCCTTTGAACACAGTATTCTGCCATGGCTCCTTCCCCATCATCAGGAACTGCAGGTGAAGCACCCTACAGAGATCACAAAGATATTCCTTCCTGATCCCGTCAGTGGGCGTTACCTCAATCACAGGAAATCTGATGGCTGCTCACAAGGTTATAACGTCTAGGGTTTCGCCTTCACAGATGTCCTCATGACAATCCTCCATGGTATCAGTTAGCTACTTTTTTTTTTTTTTCTTTTTTTTTTGATAAGTCTACTCTACTACGGCAGAGAAGAGATGGCATGGGCATATTGCTCCATTAAATTATTAACACCTTGTCTTGCTACAGTTATTAAAATGTTTTCAGTTACTTGTCTAATTTTCCTTAATAAAGAGTGCGTGTATAAATACTTATTGTCATGCTTGAAATAATTACAGTGAACCCTTGCCAACATGCTCTTGAAAAGTTCTGAGACTGTCAAAATGGTTGGCAATACTTTTTCATAAAATATAAAAGGTTGGACAAAAAAAAGTTTAAATGGCTAACTATATATAATATTTAAAAGCAGAGTAAAATAAAGTCTGAAAGACATCTTGTCTAAAATAAATCATATTTGTCATTAAAAACCTTGTTCTGGTAGGAAATCTTCCATGAGCTTCTCTTTCAGTTGTTCTAGAATCACTGCTGTCCTGTGATCAGTTGAGGCAGAGGTACTCCTAAGCCAGTTAAAAAGCTTGAGAACCATCACCTACTTGCTGAAATGTAATGTCTTGCATTTGTAGTCTTCCTATATGTAAGCCTAAAGGCCCTGCTCGCTACATGCATGAAAGACAATTGAAAGAAGAAATAGTATGTGTATATATAAACTTTGAAGTGTTAGAAATGTCAAATATCTTTATTTTTCTAGATCAGATAATGCCTGACTGTGAATCCTGACTCACCAAGGATGGCAATAATTTCTACATCAGTTATTATTGGTGCTCTCCTATTACCTTTTACAAAATGCTTATCCCTTTTTATAAGCTATCAAGATGATTAAGAAGTATTTTTTTTTCCAGACTATCCTCTATATATTTGTTGAAAGGATCAAATTTAAAACATCTTTTCTCTCTGTATACCCCCATAGAGCTACATCCAGGTCTGAAAGAGAAACCTGAAGTTTAGTATTATTTTGCTGCATAAGGATCACTGAGGTACCTGTTAAAATCCTAATTTAGGGCTGCCATTTTTAGAGATTATGATTTAATGGGTCTGGGGGCAGGGTCCAGAAATTTCTGTTTTGTGTATTTATAAAGTTCAATAAGTGATTTTTATCGCCAGATTTGGGAACATGTATAAAAGACTTAACCTTACATATGTAAAAGATATCAGATATTAAAAATTTATAAAAATTTAAATCACTATAAATTTACCCTAGAGTTCCAAAAACTGTGGCTGGCAAGAGATTACTATAATTTTATGATACACACACACACACACCCCTTTGCTTATTGTGGTAAAATACCCATAACATAAAATTTACCATTTTAACCATTTTTATGTATATAGTTCAGTGGCATTAAGTACATTCACATTATTGTGTAGCCATCATCACCATCCATTTCCAGAACTTTTCATACTCTGCAACTGAAATTCTTTACGCATTAAACATTAATTCCCCATTCTCCCCCGCAACCCTAGCCCCTGCCAACCACCATTCTGCTTTCTATCTCTGTGAATCTGACTAATCTAGGTACCTCATATGAGTGGAATCATCCAGTATTTGCCCTTTTGTGACTGGTTTACTACACTCAGCATTATTTCCTCAAGGTTCATCCATGCTGTAGCATGTTTCAGAATTTCCTTCCTTGTTAAGGCAAGATACTATTCCATTTATGTATATAGCAAAGTTTGTTTATCCATTAAGTGATGGATGCCTGGATTGCTTCCATGTTTTGCCAATTGTAAATAATACTGCTATGAACAAGGGAGTACATATATCTACTCAAATCCCTGCTTCCAATTCTTTTGGACATATAACCAAAATTGGAATGACTATAATTCTTATAATACTCTTAATAAGATAGAGGAATGCCTGCATATAGTTTATCCAGGAATTCCTAAGATATAAATTTAATTCTAATTTTCTAAAGCGAGAAATGTAAAACTAACCCCACATTTGTGACATTTCTCTACTTGCTCCTTCCTTTCAAGTCTCCACATCTAGGTTTGTTTTCAGTTTTTCCATCTTTAACATGCTCTCCCATGACAAGTTCACCATTCCTGTTACTTCAGTTATTTTCTCTTGCTCAGAGTTTGCATATTCACCATCCAGCCCTGGACTACGTCCTCCAATTTCTATTGCCTGATGAGCCATATCTTTGGGAATGAATGAGCTGTCTCCTAGGAGTATTGTTCCATTAGCCATTCTTTCTCTCTCCTGGCTCTTCGGGCTCTCTGGTTCTACCAGCTCTTTCCCCAGGGGCTGTAACTCTGCTTAAAAACTGAAATTCCTGCTACCTTTGAAAACAAAAACATTCAAGCCCATGTTTCTTTTAATGGTCCACCATACCTATTTCAAATGCTAAACACAGGTCAAGTCTACACACACACACACACACACACACACACACACAGTCGCTTGGCTTTCGCTCTAATTAATGAGCAGGATGGTGTGTTCACCTTACATTTTGCCCTAGTTAGTAGATTCAGTAACCAAGGAAACAGTCCTAGTTTCCAAATGAGACAGAAAATGAGAGCTCTTTTAGCTAAAGATTAAATATAGGGCTGTATTATTTTCCTCACCTCCTGTATTACTTAGATAACAAATTACTTCTAAACAATACGTTCCCTTGTCAGTGGACACACACATGCATATGTACATGTGCGCGCACACACATGCACCCCTTTCAAGGTGGCAGCTGGTCGCAGACTTTTCCTCCTACCTGAAGTACCGTAAGTTTCCGGCCAGTTCCCTTTGTCCTGCCAGCTGCCAATTGCGGAAGCCGGTGAATCAATCACTTGCGCTAATTGACCCATAACCGAAGGACCTGAGGTTATTTGAAGTCTCAGGCCTTCTAAGTACCAAAATTTATAATAAAAACATGCTTCAAAAAAATGTACTGGATTCTCCAAAGTCAGACTTTCAACTCAAAAGTTGCCTCCTCACAAGACAGTGCTCAGAAATCATTTGCAGAACTTCCCATGGCTGTGGAGCTGTGATTGCGAGTGCACAGGTGGGTTCAGACTAAGCTTCAAATGAAACCCTATCTTCAGCTACTACACACAAAACAGTGTTTGGGGATGAAAGTAATAAATCTCTTGTTAAAGTGGCAGGCGGTAGAGATTGTTTCTTTACTTCCAACAAAATCATAATAATAGAAGAAGAGCCATAATTTAAAACCAAATTCAAAATGTTGGAGAAAACACCTGGGTTTTTTAATAGAAGCTCTTCCACGCTCCATTCCACACCAGCTGAAATACCTTGTCACAATTTCCTTACGTTTACTCCTAAACTTCACCAAAAAAGCCCTGACTGTCTTGTTCCATTCTCTCTAACCACAACTATATTTCCACAACAGCTCTGGACCTACTCTGCCAAGGCCATTAATCTAAAACAAAAAACAGAAAAGTGTTATTAAATCTATTAAATTTATTTCGTTAATAGATTATATGTCGGTGGTGGTGTAGTGAAACTGGCAATTTCATATGTTGCTAACTGCACTCTAAAAGTGTATAATCATTTTCAAAAGCAGTTTGGTTATATGTGTCAAGAACCATAAAAATGTCACACACTTTAAATTAGTAATTATGCTTCCTAATAATATAATCCAAAATGGGTAAAAAATGGATATGAATGAATACATTTTTGTTAATATATATTTATAGTGGTGACATTTTAATAGAATAATGGAAGGCTAGCCAACAAATGAGCAATGTCTAAGTGTGGGGACAGAGCCCCAGAGAGCAGTTTCCAGGCTCTCGGCCTCATGTGGAACGGAGCTGGCTTGGGTAGTAGATAGCCGTCAGCTGTGGCTAGTTGGCCGTCAGCTGTAACCAGTGAGCCACTGGCCACTAATATAACTGCCGTGGCTACGCTAGCAGGAAATGGGGGCTAGCAAGATGGTGGCTGAGCCTGCAAGCAGCGCAGTGAGGGTTGAGAACAGTGTGGCTCCTGCTTCCTGTGTCTCCAACCCAGCTGCCAGGGAGTCTATAGTGGTATGACTGCCCTACCTATGGCTCCATGGGTGTTCCTTGTTGGCCTAGCCATATCCTGCATTCTTATGTGGGGAGCGGGAGCTGAGACCCCGCCTGACACCCTGCATGACACTAAGCAAGTTACAGTACAAGTACTTGGACTATTGCTATGTTTATTATTATAAATAAGGTTTTAAAAATATAGTAAAAGCAAAAATGCACTAGATGGGTACTGAATATAGATAAATACAACTGTGTAAAAATCTGCGTAAGACAAAAACCTGTGAGGATGGATAGCAAAATTTACACAATGGTGTGTAAAGGTAGGTACACTGTGCTCTTTCTTGCCTATACATTTGAGTAGTTTGTAACATTTTTGCATTATTTTTATAATAAAAAGTGTCTGGCATTTTTAACTCATTAGCATGGTATGGCCATATAAAATCATTATTAAAACAGTTTTACAATGATTATGAATACATATTCTCTAATACATAGTGATTTTAGTTGCTTTTTAATGATATGGATTGTTTTTCTCATGTGGAATTCATCTAAGATGATTCCAAACAACCTGAACACCTAATTTACTCTATTTAGTCGGCGACACCAGCTATTTTATCGTCTATTGCCCAAATGCAGGTCTCAAATGTGTGCAAATACAATGGGCTTTCAAGCTCATTCAATTTCTAACCATATATCCTGAATGAGGCTTGAAGTTTATATTATTTTATCTCAGATCCTAATGAAATGGTTCTGACTGTGTAATTTTCAGCAAGACCAAATGAAATCTTCACAAATTACATGGCTGTGTTGCTTTTATCACTATGTACATGTGCGACTAAGTACCAACGGGCAGTAGAGTAGAAAATATGAAACATAAAAGAAGCCTAGAGCAGAGGCAAAAGATTTTGTTCCACTGATTATGTTCTGGACAAAGAAATGCAAAACATGCAAATTGGCTAAGAAGTACTTTATTTAAAGATAATGAAAACGTTAGTACCACTTCAGAACAAATGCATGCAAAGTCTCATTCCTGTTTGTAGATAATGCTAATAAAAGCTGCATCCTAAATATAGTCCTACATAGGATCACACAGATAAAAGTGACCAAAAAGTTTACCAGAGGGTAAGGGCGAGAGGGGATGGTAGAACAGGGTGAAGGAGGTCAAATATCTGGTGGTGGAAGGAGAACTGACTCTGGGTAGTGAGCACACAATGTGATATATACAGATGATGTATTCCAGAATTGTACACCTGAAAGCTATGTAATTATACTAACCATAGTCACCCCAATACATTTAGTTTTATAAAATGAACAGAAGTTTCGTGGGGTGGCAATTTAGGGAGAAGGAGAGAGCTGCAAATGCAGGGAACTCCCTTTTATCACCCACTCCTTCCCCATCTCCTCTCTGAACAAAGAGTAAGGAAGTTCTTTACAGACTGTTAGTAAGTTTCAGAGCTCTCCAGTCACTTCTCTATTTTGTAAATGAGTTGTCAGTCTCAGAACAAAAAACAAACAACACCAACAAAAAAAAACAGAAGAAAATGTTTGTGTACCAAGCATGTTACAGGTGGAGCTCGGCAGGTTCCCATGTGTTTCCTCTTTGCCAGTGAAAAGCTGGATGGAAACCAGTTAGACATTTCCAGACTTCTTGATGTCCATTCGATAATAAGACCGCCGCCAAAATAAGGACATGTCCTTTCCCTTCTTGATGTCCTCTGAGCAGCAGGCCATTTAAATTATTGTACTATTTCAAATTGTATTGTTTTAGGGTTTTATGATACTTTGTCTCATAGTTTTATCTGAAATTTTTGCTTTTGGTGGTTTCTAGCATTTTCCTAAGAACCAGTTTAAATTGGTTGTCAAAAGCCTCCCAGTACATCAAGCCAAAATTGATCAATACATAGAGTTGGAAGGGGCTTAGAATATCTAGTGAATTCCTCATCGTTTTGTAGATAACTAATCTGAAATCCAAAGAAATCAAGTAATTGGCTTAGTTTCTGTACTATAATATTATTGTAACTGTAATCCATGTTCTAGCTTGCAATCCAGTATTCTTTCATCTGTGCCACTCTGCGCCCTATATTCTTACTCCACTTTAGTCTCTGTTCTAACTTAGTAGAATCACAGGATCTGAGACTTATTCTAAAATTAACTTTAGAATAATCAATTTGAATATATAAAAACTTTAAATTTCTGTGTAGCAAAGAAAAAATCCATAGACAAAATCAAAAGGCAAAACAACTTAAAGAAATAATTTGCAACGTGACAAAGGACTTATCTCCTTAATAAAGAGTTCTTCAAGTCAAGAAAAAGACCAATAGCTCAGTAGGAAAACATGGGCAAAATGTCTAATTTAGCAGCTTATCATCATCCTGGGAATTCCCTTTGCTGCTCTTCGGTGATAAATCTGTTTCCTGGACCCTCTTTCATGATTTATTTCCTCATTTTCAAGGAGCACATCCTCCAACAGGTTCCTGAGAAAGGTGCAAAAGAAGTAAATATTTTGAGACTGTGGAGATTTGAAAATAACCTTATTCTATCACAAATTTAATTGATGCATAAATCTCTATGCTTGTCAAAATACACATAAATTGAAATACATGTTTTATTTCATTCTTAATCACAATTACTTATTAATGGGATGTGACTGATACTGGGCGCTGCATACTTCTCAAGCCTTGGAATCAGAGTGGACACTGTCACACTCATTTCCTGATTCCCGCTGATTTTTACAGAGTACTTGCTTTTAATTGCATCAATCCAGCTTTGCGAAGATAATGTCACAGTTCAATCTAAAGTCGAAACTGTGAACTACTTCAAACTAGCTGTTCACAAGATATCCAAGAAATACCCTCATCACGGCATTTCCCTCAAGATCTAAACACTTCCCATGACACCCTGTTAGTTTCCTGCAGTGCCCTGAGGTACTCGTACTTCAGTGTATAGTTTGGAAACCTCAGGGGAAATATAAAGTTAGATTCATTTATTATGTATATATAGTATGAGTACATTTTTTATGTGTGTATACACTAGCTATACATATAATGTGTGTGTGTGTATATATATATATACACACACACACACACATATATATATACACACATAGACAAATACACCGTATGTACCTTTTTTCCTGTCTTTGTGTGTGTGTATATATATATACACATATATATACATATATATACACATACACAAATGTGTACCATTTTTCCTGTCTTTGTGTGTATATATGCTATATATACAAATATATATGCCTATAAATTAAATGCATTAAAAATTATAAACTAATATACATCAAAATGATGATGACTATCTCTAAGTTGTGAAATTATGAGTGATTCTTACCGTCACCTTTATGCTTCCTATGTTGTTTTATACTTCTCATGAGGTTTTATTTTATAACCAGTGAAGACAGTTAAGCTACATTCTGAACAAAAGAAATTAAATTAAAAACTAAAAACATAGACCCAAGTTCCACCCAGTGTCTTTTTTTAATGAGGAAAGCAAGCTTAGAACTCATTCAACAAAAGGATTTTCTGCCGAGATGGATTTGAACCATTGTAAATAATCACATTAGAGACAGATTGTAGTATAAGTAGTACCACTCTGTAGTTCAACTAATTGCTGAGAAGAAACTCCCTCCTTCGTAAAAATTCCCTCATTCATACATTGATCAGTCATAATAGAAAAAGGAACGAACATGAGATCAAAACAAAAACACTCTAATAAAAGATAGGAAAGAAATACGACAAAAAAAAAAAAAAAAGAAAAACAGTAGATATGGGGCCTGCCGGGTGGTTCGAGAACCATGCTCCTAACGCCGAGGTCACAAGTTCGATTCCCACATGGGCCAGTGAGCTGCGCCCTCTACAGTTAAGATTGTGAACAACGGCTCTCCCTGGAGCCGGGCTGCCATGAGCAGCCAGAGGTCAGCGTGAGCTGCAGTGGTCCGGGTCGACCAGTGACCAACTGCCTTAACCCCGGGGGGGCAAGGCTCATAATACCAGTATGGGCAAGGGAGCTGTGTCCTACACAACTTGACTGAGAAACAACAGCTTGAACCAGAGGGAAAAAAGGGGGATCTGGGTAGGGGGGGAGGCGAAGAAGGGGGAAACAAAGTAGACATAAATTCACAATACGCACCTCAAATATATTGTCATGATGCTGCTGAAGAATTTGAACAGCCCTGGAAATCAGAGAACTTAGTGAAACCTGGCATCTATAAATGCTGGAAAGGTGAGGTGGAGTGGGAGTGGGGATGGAAGGGAGAAATAAGACCACCAAAAAAAAAAAAAACTAAAGTCACATTTGGAAGTAACACAAAGAATAGATGAAACAAAATCAAAGTCATAAAAGGCAAGCTTGAGAACACTGAACCAAACCAAAAGAGTTTAAGAGGAGTAGAGAGAAAAATAAAAGCTATAGAAGACAAAGGAAATCAAATGTACACTTATTTGGTGTCTCTGAAGAAGAAAACGAGATTTTTATACTCAATGTATTGTCCAGTCACAAAGAGACCAACGTCAGACATTTCAAACATGGATGAATTTAGGAACTGCAGTCCCATGAACACTTCTTAAAGGAAGAAACTTCAGCCAATTAATAAAAGGAAGGAAAAGCTGTGGCAAAAGTGATGGCAGTGAGCAATGAATCTATTTAAATGTAGAACTGAGATTGACTTACTGTGACAATGGCAGCCACAGGTCAGCCTGTAGAATTTACTGACTATGCTGATGTACAAAGAGCTACGACCCATCCTCGGAAGGTTGTTGTGAGAGAGGATGAGGGGTCAGGGTGATTCACTGATAAATGTTGTTTAAAAAACTGATTCATGTACAGTCTAAATAATATTCTGTGTATACTATTTTATAGTGTAAAAAGACCCACCAGAAGCCTAAGAATATGCATACTTTAGAGAACATAAATGGAAAGGTAATAAAACAAAAAGATTCAGATGGAATCACATAGTAAGATATGATGGACTGAAAAGCTAAGTTTGAAACAAAGTACAGTTTCATATACATATAATGTATGTGTCAAATTTGTTTCACACAGTATAGGTGAAAATAAAAGAATCAACAAAAACTTATCTGGGACATATTAACCAAAAGAAAGCAGGGTCATAAGTGGTATCAGACGATGTTGAATATAATCAAAAAGCACCAAATATGGCAAAGATGGGCACTTTACAACAACTAAAATCCACAAAATAGATCTAACAATCATGAATATTTATGTACCAAATAATATCAAAATATTATATAAAAAACAGAAATACAGAAAGAAACACAAATAAATATGGCAGATATTCATCTTGTCAGTGATAAATTAAATGGAAGAAAAAATAACGATGAACCAACTGACCTAAACAATAAGGTAGACATATTAATTTAAATTTAAATCAAACGCAATGCACTTTTCAAGTGCACATAAAACATTTCTTTTTTTTTTGAAATTGACTGTATGTTAGGTCACAAAAAAAAACTAAGTTTCCAAAAGTAAAAATAATGTAGATGATGTTTTCTACTATAACAAACATGAAAATTAATCACAAAATTAGAAAGATTAAATACCTGCTACATGTAAACATTACATGTTTTCCTAATACAATTTCTTATCAAAGAAAAACTCAATTGATATACCAAGCATCAAAGAAATAGTCATAGTTCAAACACCATATCAGTGACAATAGGACCCAGCTAGAGCAGAGATAAACTTATGTACTTAAATACTTATGTATCTAAATTATTAGGAGTTGAAACAAACTCATTAGGCATTCCAATAAATAAAGTTGGGAAAACACAAAATAAACAAGAAAATTATTGAAAGAATGAAAGTAAAAATAATGAAATAGAAAATAGAAATTTAAGAAGTAAATAGAAGAGGTCAGTCTTTGGAAGAAAAAAGTAAAATTGATAAACTATTAGCTAAGCTAATAAAGAAATCTAAGGCACAACTACATGAACAACAAATAATATGGGTGGCAGAGTTTAGCATAGGGCCTTGCACATAAAAGTGCTCAGTAAACGTTTGCTGAATGATTAAAGGAATCAATTAACTACACTACCTCAGATAAAAAAATATTGCTTAATTACCATATTTCATTAAATTCTAAGGCGCACATTTTCACATCTTTGAAGTTGAGACTTACCTTGCTGTTGCTGGTGTCTTACAATAGCTGTGGATGAATTTGGTTGTTATTTCTTGTGGCAAGACTGAATGACCACAACCCCTCCACATTTCCCCAACAACCATTTCAGAACCATTTCGGAAGAAATGTAAGTTCTACCCATTGGCTGTGCACCTTCCATTGTCACCTTCTAATAAGATAAAGACACTGCCATCATCAAAATGTACAGAATGGGTATTAGGTACAACTTGGAAGAAATTCCCAGAGGCAATAGTAGCGTTTTGTTTTAGAAAATGCTGTATCATCGTCTCTCAGCTGGCATAGAAAACAGCGTTGTGTGGAAAAACATGAAATCAATGACTTTGCCTCAAAAAGTAAATCAGAATAAGTCAGATATTGGATATGAAGTTTCATGAAATGTCTCCAGAGTCTAAATCCTTCTCCGCATCTCCAGTTTGTCTCGTCCCTGTTGTCAAGTTCCTGACATGATAATGGTAACATACCTCCCTGGACAAGAACCCAAACTGGCTCTTTATTCCTCTGCCTCCAATTCTACAGCCTTGCTCTGATTCAATGCCAGACTTGTAACTGGCATTCTTTGTCCTCTGACTGCATCCTGGAAACTGACCACCCAACCTCGAGATTTCCGAGTCTCACCAGCCCTTGTGTCTCCATGACTGAGCTCCACTGTGCTGGTGGAATAGCCTAATATGACTTTGATGTCCATATATCAAAATGTCTTCCAGAATTATGACTGGGGGTGACAGATACACTTAGAGTTGAACAGTTCTAGCCAGACCTCCACCATAATCCGAACACCTCAATATTATACAAGACTAAATTCACTAGAAGTCCTTTGGCAAGACATGATTCTTGGCTCCAGCAAAACAAAACAGTAGGAAGGAGTTTACACTTGGCATTAAGACCCACACATCAGGATTTGCCAACCCACATCAGGGGGCTGAGAAGAAGTCCCAGAAAAAGTATTAAAACTCTCTGAGTTTTCTAGGCCTCTGTCCTGATACCTAGGGACCATATTTTTAGCATTTTAAAGAGTAATCAAATATTATGGTTTTAATACATATTTTTATTCACTTCGAGAAGTTGAAACTAAAATAGTGAGCTGTAAGAGCTGTAATTTTGATGGTAAACATTCAAATAAACAGATGAATAAAACTGAACACTTTGATAGCAATGTAATCAGCATTTAATGGCAAACTCCATTCTGGAAGGAGGCCCAAATCTTAGCAATAAGCTAAGATTTATTGACAAAACCTCTATGAAGGACAAATAAGTGTATATTAATAAAGTAATAGTAACCATTCTTTTATTAATAAAGGAATCATTAAAAACAGTATCAATATATCTATTTACTTTTTTCTACGTAGGGATTGCTAATCTGATTCCTATTTGTAGTGGGAAAAAATTTGATACAACATTTTTGCATGATATTAAGAAATGTCTATTACAATTTAAAATGACCATATCCTTTGTCTCAATAATTCTACCTCTAGAAATATATCCAGCAGGAAACACCTGCAAAAGTGTACAAAGATACTTATTCAATGACATTCTTGTAAAACAAAAAATTTGGAAATAACACAAAGGTCCTCAATAAGGGACTGGTTAAACAAATACGATACAATTACTCAGTGAAATACTAGGCAATCAGTAAAAAAGAATTAGTAGCTCTTAATGTATTGATATAAAAAGATGTCCAAAATATACTTCAAAGTAAAAAGAAAAAAAGGGGGGGAGGTCTAATTGGAGAACAGTATATAGAGTATGAATCCCATTTTCATTAAAAATGTATATTCCAATATAGATATTTAAATAAGATGTGCCTACTACTGCTAAAATGAGTTCTTTCTGTGGAACAATATAATAGCAATCCTGCTTTCAGTGTTTTACAATGTTGTAGTTATTTTAACTTATAATATCACTACAATAAGAAAAAATATTCATAAATATTTTAAGACTCTGTCCCATTTGCTTTTATTACAGCATTTTCCTATAACTGACGTTCCTACAAAAGAAGAATTCTGTGCAATGCTGCCAGTACAAGAAAAATTCAGAAAATGTCACTTCTCTATTCAAAACCCGTTAGGCATTAATTGTGCCTTCCAAAAATTTGTATGTTGAAACCCTAACCCCCAGAACCACAGAATGTTTACTTATTTGGAAATAAGATCATTGCAGATGTAATTAGTTAAGTTAATATTTGGATGGGTTCTAATCCAATATGATTGGTATCCGTATAGAAAAGGGGAAATTGGGACACAGACTCACACACATGGAAGAGACCATGTGAAGATGAAGACAGAGATCAGGGTGATGGCATCTACAAGCCAAGGAATACCAAAGATTGTCAGCAAGCCACCAGGAGCGAGGTGACAAGTGTGGAACAGGTTCTTTCTCATAGCCCTCAGAAGGAATTCTGCTTCTAACTGTAGAAATTTTGCGTGAGTTTCCAGACTTTGGACTTAAGATCGCAACATTAACTCTTAGCTGAATCTCCAGCTTGCCAACTTGCCCTACAGATTTGGGATTTGCCAACCTCCACAATCACATGACAAAATTCCTTAAAATGACACTCTCTCTCTCCCTCTGTGTGTGTGTGTGTGTATATATATATATGTATCCTATTGGTTCTATTTCTCTGGAGAACACTAATATACCCTTTCCCTTTCCCCCACCATTTCTACTGAGTCGATTCAAACTTATATTCCACCATTGAAGACCTTTCTCACCTGGCCCCGGGCCACCATTTCCCCTGGCATTAACTGGCCTATACAGTCTAGCCAGATAGGACTATCCCATGCTTTCTCACTTCCACATTTTTGTTTATACATTATCTACACTCAGTACATGAAAACATTATAGTATGTGAAATTAGCAAGACAAATTGTAAAACGTCATCATGATCTTGTTTTTATGCTTTTAACAACCATTATATTGATCTCATGGACTTGATCCTTTCCTTTAAAAGCTGGTAACGACACACTTTGTTAAGACAGTATACCTTTAAAATTTGCCTCAAATGTAAAAGAATTATCCAATTCTTCAGGTACCTCCCTCCTTCTCCTCCGTTTTCAACCAATGTCCACATGTTTCTTCTCAATCTGTCAAAACCCTGCCCATCTCCCTAAGTTGCTCAAATCTTACCTCTCTCCTGATTATCTTAACATCAGGGTTTCTCAACCTTCATAGTATTGACATTTGGGGCCAGATAATTATTTCCTGGGAGGTGAGAATGCTCCTCTGCCTTCTAAGATGTTTAGCAGCATCTCTGGCCTATTCCCACTAGATTCCAGCAGCACAACTTTTCCTGTTCCGCAGCCTACCACTTGTGACAGCCAAAATGTCTCGAGAAATTTTCACATATCCCGTGTGCAAACTGGTTCAGAACCACTGACCTGTATAGCACTCACACCTTCCCTTGGGCCGTAATAACATCAAGGGCCTCATTCTGTGCTGCCAGTGAAAGGCTGTTACCTTAGTTCACTTTCTCTATTTTCTTCCCTTGCTTTTTCCCCCCATGTAAAGGACGAGAAAAACAGTATCAGAAAAATGGAGAAGGCTTTAGAAATAGAATAGATTAATCATATTGTTCTTTGTTTGGTTGAAGGAGAATTATTCAGGCTATGTTAATATTTCTACAAAACTTGCTATGTATCAGAGAAGGAAAACAATTAGAAAAGATAAATGCGCTCTTGTTCTCTTATTCCATTGGTTATATGTTTAAGAGAATGAAAATCTCTCTCCAGGGCTTCCCAATGAAACCCCGTGATTCATCATCTCTCAATTAAGAATAGGTTTCATAATCAAATAAAGGAAAAGCAGTTCTTCCAAATGAACAACGTTACATTGCAATGAAACAAAAGCTAGCAACATGAAATACAAATAACCTGTTCTAATACTGGCCTGTTGTCGGCTGCTCGTGTGCAGCCAAAATTTAGCTGTCGCACTTGGAATGACTGAGGAGTGAAGTCAACTCTTGATTTTCCACACTAATGGAGACGAATATATCTGACCTAGAAGGTCATCAGTCTCCATCCATAAACTCAAGTGTGTGAGAAATTTATTTTTATGACTCAGTCTAATTTCTATGTCAAGCCCTGATGCCGCCAAAGGGGTAGGAGGTTGTGAAAATTCTATTTAGTAAAACTAGGACTCTCCTTTCTCCCAACACTATCTGGGAATTTTGCCACTTCCCTGGGTTTCTGCCAAGGAAGGGCCCTCAGGCTGGCCTGTGACATGGAGGGAGAAAGAGAGAGTACAAATGGAAGCTCTAGGGCTGTAGCCTGTCTCCTGTCCTATACCTTCACACCAGGCGCCCTTGTCAGCTTTCCTGTGACAAATTCAGGCCTGTTCATGGCAGAGGCCAAGGCAGACACAGGAAGCTTCTGGGGCCCAGCCAGCAGGGATTCTGGGTGGGAAGGAGTGGGTGCCTCCCCTTGGCGCTGCCGAATCCAAAGCAAAGGCCCTGGCGAGGCCTCCAGGAGGTCCAGAGGTCTGAGGCGGGGCTGGGGTCCAGCCATTGTATTGTCATCACATCCTTTCTGTTTCCTTTTTCTCTTCCTTCCCTACATCGTATACTCTGGAGAATCTTTTCCTCTCCAGAAGAGGAAACCAACACTAACCCATGATGTTTCTCTCAAACAATTTGTCGACACCGAGATTCTCCACTGTGTTAATGGGGTGAGCTTTTACCAAAGTTTCCTGGATTGGGGGGTTTTCAGGTTACATTTTTTTCTGTTTTATACCTTGTCACACCCTTTCCCTGAGATACTGAGCAGAAAGCAAGTTTGCAGTTTAAATGGCTGAGAGTGGGATTAATCACTGAGGGGGGAAATGGATTTATGGCTCTAAAAATATTATAATCAAAATATCACACATATTTTCATTCTTATTTGATAATGAGTCTATATTTGATAATGTCTGATGTTTTGAAAACTCAATCCAAAGAGAATAATAGAACATATTATGACGTTTTTCCCTTCTGAACACCTTTATGCATTTCATTTGAATTAAAAAATTCATTAGTACTGCCACTGTGTACACAGAAATTTAAAAGAGTCTATAAGAGATCATATATGGGTAATTCTAATAAGAGGAAATAAAATCGTGAAGTCCCCCAGTACCTAAAGGAGATATAGACATGTGTTGTCAAGTTAGTCCTAGACACTAATTGCATCTCCTGAGCTTCTAGAATTTCTCCCAAAACAGGACAAATTCAAGTCATACAGGGTATATAAGGCAGATTTTCCACCTCATGCCAGGCGGCTGCTGTTTTCATCATAAGGCCAAGATCCTGGGAACTAATGAATCCTGTTTCCTCCACACCTGGAGTAGGATTTCTTCCAAATAACTTTATCAATGAAGTTTCTTTGGCTGTAAGCAACAAAAACCAATTCCAGCTAATTTAGGATTAAAAAGAATGTATTGATTCTCGTAGCCAGAAATTCCAGAGCCAGAATGGCGTCAGACAAACTCGATTGGACCTCCTCCTCAGGGCTGCCGATGGTTCTAGACATCCTCAGGTTCTCACCTGAGGCAGCAAAGGGGATAGCCAGCTTTCTCAACTGCTTAAAGGTCCAGATGTTTAATCCTGGGTCTTGTGCTGAATTATACACTACCATCATGGGACTAGAATCATACACTGATAGTCTAGGGCAGAGATCAGCAAGCTTTTTCTGTAACGAGCCAGAGAGCAAATATTTCTGATGTTGCCATCCACATGGTCTCTGTCACAACCACTCACCTCTGCCATTGTAGCAGCTGTGTTACCATAAAACTTCATATATGGAAGTTGAAATTGAAATTTTACATAATTTTCACATATCATGAGATACGATTCTTCTTTTGATTTTTTGTAACCATTTAATGTTAAAACCCTTCTTAGCTTGCATACTTTATAAAACAGGCAGCACGCAGGATTTGGCCCTCAGGCAGTAGTTTGCCAACCTCTGCTTGAGGAACCCACTTCACTTGAAATACGCAGACTGAAAGTGAGGGAGAAGTGGGTCCCTTAAAGCAAATTAGGGTAGTGAGTGCCTAGCAACATATACAGTAAGTGTTCACCCCAGCACTGCGATGCCTTATAATTTTAGGCCATGAGGGCTTGATGGGGTCTAGTGCTGTGAACTCACAGAGCTCATCCAGAAGCTAGAAGCATAACAAATGCCCACCTTCAGCTCCTCATTGCTGCTTCTCATCCCTTACCACTCACCAGTAGAGTTGTGCAGGAGGCAGAGCCCATATAACTATTTTCTGTGGCATCAGCAAAACAAGCAAGTCTCCAGTAAGGAGAGCTCTGCACATTCTGAATGTAGACCACTGGGTTAGTGTTCAGTTTCCAGAGTTACTGACACCAAGTAACTACATGGTTTGAGGATAATCCACGTATTCTTTCTCTTATACAACAAACAACTAGTGATTGATGACCATCCATCATTCTGGGCTCTGGGGACACAGCAGAGGAAAAAAGAGGAAAACACCTGCTGTCATGGAGCTTATTAATTAATTAAATGTAAATAGAAAAAACAGAAAAATGAAGCAGAGAAAGGAATTAGGGAGTGTTGGGTGTCATTTGATTCTTTTCATTTTTTAAAAATTTATTTTTCAATTATAGTTGACATATAATACTGTACTCATTTCAGGTGTACAGCATAGTGATTAGACTTCTATATAACTTACAAAGTCATCATCTTGATAAGAATAATATATTAGGTATCATTTTAAATAGATGGTCAAGAAAAGCCTTACTGCAAAGATGCCATTTAAGCAAAGATTTGGAGGAGTAAGCTCCCCAGATATCTGTGGGAAGAGTATTTTAAGCCATGGGACTAGGAAACGCAAAGGTCCTGGGGCAGGCGTGTGATTGATATTTAAGGAAGCAAGGTTACCTGGGGCAGAGTGAAGGAGTGAGCAAGTAAGAGGAGATGAAAGCAGAGAAGTAGTAGGGGAGGGGGCACAAATCACAAAGGGCCTTAGAGGCCATGTACCACCTTTGATTTTTATTCTGAGAAGAGGTGCCATAGAGGGGTTTTGAGTAGAGAAGATACGATTTGACTCCCTCTTTTAAGTGATCATTTTGACTGTTGTTTTGAGAATAGAATTTTGAGAGGCAGGAATTGGAGGCAGGGAAACTAGATGGGAGGATGCTGAATAACCTAGATGCCTCAGCCTCCACTCTCAAGCAGAGAACATTTCATTAGTTGAACTACAAATCTGTCTTCAAAACAACAAGCCTCCAAGTACAGTCTATCATTGACTAAGACATCACATAAACTTGCAAAACAAATACAAGTCCAGTCAGCCCACATGCCCACTGCCCCAAGCTGACACCTGGGTGAGCAGACATTATCAAGGGAGCCCCAGCTGATAGCCCCTGGCATGGCACAGAAGGAGTTGAGAGAACAGTGACCTGTTGTTTATTACTACCCGCAACCTCTGCAAACCCATTACTTCTTGCATTATAGAATATATCCACCCCTACACTTTGGCTCAAATGTCTGCTGCCAGCGTTATGTACATTCATTCAAATTCCCCACTCAGCTGCCTTTCTCACTGCTGAGACTGATCAAAGTTAACCAACAGGAATCACATTTGTGCCAAGACGTAGTAGAGATGTCATCAGCATGCTCTCATCATGGATGAGTGTCCATTTTCTTATGCAGCACGCGTATGCCCTCTTTGAACTTAAAGGCTATGCACAAATACACAGACACCAGCTTTAGGCTATTTTCTTTGGCCCTGCAAGAGCTGCATACTCTGTGAAGGCACCAAGGCCTCTACCCATATGGCCAAGTCACGATAGACCACCAGGTCAGCAGCGCCACCTTGGGGCAGCCCTGAGAAGTGCATATCTGAGAGCCTGAAGGAGAAGTTTTTACATCCCAAACACCCATATGATGCCAGAAAAGAGATCCATTATTCTAGAATGAAAGGGTTCCAAAATGATCAAAGATGTTGGTAAATCCTGGGGCTCAGAGATAATGGCAGACAGTCATCCGCCATCCCCACACATTTGCTGCCTTTACCTAAACAAAGCAAGGGTTTGAATGATACTTCACTTTCTGTGTGACTTTATGGGTGTTGAAGTTCAAGGTTACTTTACTGGTGACCAGTTGCTCATCTAGCATAAGTCACTCTGACCCTAAACTCATGTTTTTAAAATAAACTGCACAGTAGTATCATGGGGGGAGAGGGTAAAAAAAAAAAAAAAAAAACCCAATGTCTGTGCTTCTCCCCAGACATTTTACCTGGAATTTCTGTGAGTGGGGTTCTGGCATCACTTGTGGTGATTATCATGTGCAGACAAGGTTGGGAACACCCTCAGCCATCAAAACTAACGTTCCTGTTTCTTAAGTGGGGGGGGGGGCAAACTCGCATTCAGGAAAATTCAAGGACAGAGCAAGCTTTGTCCCCGAAACTAATTCAACAGAAAACTCCATATAGAAATGGGAACTGTCACCAAAGCCCCCTTGGAGGTACGAAGGTTCTTCCTTTTGCCTTTGCTCTGCATCCCCTGTGGCTCCCACCTCCCAGGACAAAAAAAATGGGATCAGTTTCTCTATCTGCTTCTTGGCCAGCAGCCATGTTGTCTTTGCCCTTACCATTCCTCCTTCTTGAAATGCTCTCCTCTCTGCCTCACACTTCACTCCAGTCTCTTCTTCACCTGACTGACTTCTGTTCAAGGCAAGAAACCTTCCCTGATTATGAAAAATGACCACGTATTTGCTCTGCAGCATTCCCTGCTTTTTGTTATTATTGCACTTAGCACACTTTGTGATACTGCTTCACGTCAAGTCCAAAACACTATCAATTATGAGATACACTGTTATTTTATGGAAAGCTAAGGAACAAAGAAAGCTGTCAATAAAATTAAAGCAATGCTTTCTTATAACAGAGTTTTCATTACGTACATATTGAAAGAATACTTTTAGTGCGATTTTTGAGATACATCAAAGAGCCCAGCGCTTTGTTAGCATTTCTTATTTAACCTGCTAATAGTCTCAGTTTTTCTTCAAGTGAATCACAGAAAATTAAGCCACTGATGTTGAAACTCAGCAGGAAGTTTCTGATATTGGTGATTGACATTCAAATGATAGTTCTGCATGATGAATGAATTGGTCACATCAACTCTTTGTTGTTTTGAAATGTCTTTTATCTCTTCAAAGGGATTAGGCAATTTCTCCTGCATTTAGTTGAATTGCTTGGCATGTGATACCAGTATTTCTCAGACTTTAATATGCATTTTAACCCCCTGGGGATCTTCTGAAAATGCAGGTCCTGATTTTGTAAGTCTGGGATAGGGCCTGGGATTCTGCATTTCTAACAAGTTCCGAGGTGATGCTGATGCTCTTGGTCCAGAGCCCATACATGGCATAGCAAGGTGATAGCCAATCTTGCATATATCTGCCACATACCATGAGTGACTTATTCAACTTGTAAGTATTTTCCTTTCTTAGGACTCATCAAGCATTTTATTAATTAGAAGAAAATAAGAAATGGGGGTCAACCCTCCAATGATAAATACCGGTGGTACCAAAATATGTGCACATTTTAAGAGATGTTATGTGTGTATTCCTTTTCAAAATTGAATTAATTTAGGGTAGCAATGTGTAGTATGAACTTCGTTCAAAAGATGGTGTGAATCCAATGTGAGGAAAATAAATGATAAACGTCTAAGTATTACTTTGTCTTGTGCACCTGAAACTAATAATAAAAAAAAAAAAAATACAAGGCAAAGCAAAAAAAAAATAGAGCTTTTTCTGCCATCTGTGTGCCATGTATTTGAACTTGGTATAAAAGTGAAGAAATAAAGACTTGGCATTTTCCTGCTGAAAAGGTAAAAAAAAAAAAAAAAGATGGTGTGAATCAAATGAATGCTAGCATCATTCATTGTATTACAACTTTAACAGTTTTTTTCCTTTCTTAAAATGTGTATACATTTTGTTTGGCACCCTCTGTATTAATCTCACTGATAGCAAATAGATGTACCACTGCACTCTTTCTAGCCTTTCTGAGTACACAATAACTTTTCATTCTAAGATTGAATGATAGTGTCATTTTTAAAGGCATTTTAAATGGCAATTAGCTCAACTCAAGCAGTATCAGCAATGTACATATCAGTGAAGGACAGACAACATGAACAGTGCCCATACCAACCAAGACGGCTTATGACTGCTGCCTTACCAATAGCGTTTGTAAGATGCCATCGCCTGGAACATACAACCTGATTTCGGAGATGTAAAACTGTGAAGAAAAAAAAAAAAGCATGTGTTAATATTGATGCAATACTACAGTGGTCTGTGTTGTCTCTTTCCCCATTGTACTGTGAGCTAATTGAATACAAGGGCTAGGAAAGCCTTAGTCCCAAGCATAGACCCCAGTGGCAGGCACAGCGTAAGTGCTTGAGGCTCCTGATGGTTTGGCTGGGCTAGGAGTCAGTCTCACTTATTTGTCACACACATTTGAAATGTTCTCTGGCTGTGCCTCCCCAGGGTTTACGTGAGTAAACTGGGGACAACCAAATGCTTTGTCAGTAAACAGTCGCTCTCCCAGGGTAGTGGAGTAGATGGTAATGGTACCAAAAAGGCTGACCGTGTGATTCTTTGAGATTCTGGTACTGTAATTTGCCTTTTCGGACGTTATGACTGGTCACTCCTTCACTCCCATGCTCCTAGCTAACCTGTGTTTCATTTCTCCTTTTTTTCTGGGTGAGGTCTCACATCAAACAGAAATTTAGTGTTCCTGTATTATTATTCACTTGGGTCTTTCAGTTAATGAGCATATCTGATACAAGTATATGAATCTCCTGACTCTAAAAAGGAAATGAGGGAAGAATTATATTTAGCATATTGCAAAAGCATTTCATGAAACAATGTGTTCATTAACACAAAAGTTGGAAATATGTATTAAATAATTCTGAGGAAATCATGCAAAATCTAGGTATTGTAGAAAATTAGATTTTTATGATCTGATTTTTACCTCCCAAACCAGGGTGCATAACAAGACAGATAAGAAAAGCCCTTCACCTAAAGCAATCTCATTGAAATAGAAATGGATGTTTTATAGTCCAAAGCATAAGAATTTAAATAGAGTCATTACATTTTCGGGCTGGAAAGGACCTTAGAAATCACCTTGTCAAAATCCTTTCATGTTCATAGGGTTGGGATCTTTACAGGACTTTTCATCCTTACAATTCTAATTTTCTTTATAATTTTGGTACTCTTTATTTATATGAAACCATGAAAGTGTTCAAACACTTGATTTACAACAATAAAACTTTATATATATATATTTAAAATCACAATACAGAGGGAGCCAAAAAAATGTGTACACATTTTAAGAAAGGAAAAGGGTATATTAAAATTGTAATACTCAATATATACCAATAACAAAAAATGAATACAAGTCATGTGTATACATTTTTTTGGCACCCCTGGTATTTTAAGTTAAATATTCCCCATTCAGAGAAGGGAAGTGAAAAGATCTTTGGAGAAGGTTCTGTCTGTACCCTCGGCCCCTACATAATTGAACCCATTAAAAAATGCAACCAGTGACCCTGGCTAGGAAGATATACTGCCAATAATGTTACTACTCAAGGTACTAACACCTGTACTCAAGGGCAGTCACACTATTTCCTGTAAGATCTGGGGAATGGAGAAATCGTAGAAAGATTCCATTTTACATTAGGGTCATATTCCTGTAAGGCTGGGGAGCAATGCTTTTAAGGAGTGTGGCAAATAACCTCAAATTTTACACTACCTTTTTTTCCAAAACATAATTTCAAATTTCTTCTAATATTCATATTTGTGGTAAAAAAAGTAGAGGTTGATCCCTAAAGAACACTGTTTTAAACCAAATTCTTGACAAGAACCTGACTGCTTGAGTCTAAAAGCAGTGAGATTTAGCAGCAATTTTCCATCACTAAGAGGGCTTTTAGTATTTCTTTATTCAATCTTCTGCAAGCAGATACTTATTGAGTACAGTCCTCTTTTAGACTCTGTTCTATCATTCTGGTATGTGCAAGAATTTGGAACGTCAATCCAGAGCCTTTAAAAGTGTCTAATTTCTGGCTAAAATGAGCTTAGTTATTGAAGGCAGAAGGTGCTTGGTCGTGTTTCCCATTCTTTCATTAAGTCCATACAGTGGATATCTATACGATGGATGGTCCATACAATGGATGCTACAAACTTTCATAAGTTGCCTTTGCCCTAACTAAACCCTGCTTGTCAATTACTAACTTACCTTCATGTGTAGCTGAAGCAGATTGGCAGGTCTGCCTATTGGGTAGGCAGAAAATCAGGAAACAAAATCATTTTTAATTCCTTTGCAGGAAGGACGAAAAGCCAGATAATCACACTCCAAAAAACTGGAACTTTGGTGACCTCTTGTGGAATAATTTATTAGTAGTACATAATATTAATAAAATAGTTCCAGAAAGGAATCTGAAAAATGTTTTCTTTGTGGGTCCAGTATACTGGTGGGCCTGCTGAAACCCAGTGGGTCTGTTACACCCTAGAAACGCCTATACATACATAAAGTTATCAATAAAGTGTTAATAATTTCATCAGGTTATATGTTCAAAAGAGCTTATTTATATATAAACACACATCAGGAACAATTTAAATAACGTATTAAATATATTAACACATTCTAGAATCTTCTATCCATAGGATGGGAAGGAACTTTTCAACCACCCATCAAATATTTGATACTCCTCTGCAAGGGATCCAATCACAAGAGAGTTTGGGAAGAGATGATACGGATAAATCAAACCTAAACTATGAGACATAGTATAAGTGTTCAATGAATGAATTCATGGAAAAAATAAAAAGAATCATGTTTATACTTACTAGTTAACATTAATATCATTAGGTCTATAATGAGTAATAAAATAAATTGGGGCATCTTCTGACTAGATTCCTAAAATATTTATGATTAATAGGAAGAACAACACTTTTTTTCACCAACAAACTATCAATCAGTATCACAGAGGACAGGATTCTAGGCTTAGTGAACCAGGGTTCTAGCCAGTAGCAGAATCACTATGGTAATTCTTTTGTCTTTTGTGATTAGCAAACATGTCATACACATGCTAAATGTGAAGAATATGTCAAACTTAGTTTTTCTGTATTTCCAACTTTATTGTTAATGAACACACTGTTTCATGAAATCTTGAACCTATTTGTTACCTTTATGAGACAGCTAAGTTAAAAAACAATTACTGTTAATAAAGAAATTGGTTTTCAGAATTTCAGAGTTCTGTTTTTCTTCTGAGTTTATTTTTTTGGATGCCTGTTATTAAATTCTTTTTTCTTGTTTTTTCATATGTTAGAGATTTTAATGTACTATAACTCCATGGCACATAGGAATCATTATTGTTATTTTGTTGTCCGGTTCTACATATTCTGCACCATTTGTTTAATTTGTATGTTGTAATTTGATGCCTAGTAAAAACTACACCGAAATATATGATACATATTGACTACCATGAATGAATGATTTTATATCACAATATCTTAACTGGATTTGCATTAAGAAAAATTTGTCTAAATTGGTCAGTTTGAGGGAAAATAGAATTTCAGTGAAAAATCTTGATTGGTAAGAGGTTTTTAACTAAGAGAATTTGTACCCACATAAAGAGCATATAGGAGAATAAGTAACCTTGCTAAAAGAACACCAGAAAATAATGAGTAGGAAAAATAACTCCCTGTTTAGTTCTGTAGCATTAAAATGACACATGTACATTACATTGCTTTGAGTACCTTTTGGTCCTTTTATTACTCTTCATCACTTATATGACAAATTACCTCATTCATGGAGAACATCGTTGGAAGCAATAATAGATTTATATGTTTTACTAAAATTAGAGTTGGATAATACTGATTAGGTCACGGGTCCAACCCCTGTTAAAGTAAACCAGCATTCCTTCTATATTAAAGGTATGACAATTTGGTGTTTGATGATTCTGGACACCACAAGCGTGACAACTGATGGAAGAGATAAAGTCATTGTCCCGTACTTAGAAAAGTATTAGAATCTCACCCAAAATATATAGTGCTGTACTTTGCTATTGAATGAGAAGTGAAATAATTGAAAGTGAATTTAATTAAAGCAACCAGATCCAAGGTTGTGATGGTTTAAGCATAGTCATTTGGACTTTTATCACGGCATTTCATCAGAATATCTCTATTTGCCACATATTCTGGAATATCACTTTTCAGAATTCCCTCTCAAGGGTGTTTCCTTAAAAATCAGATTTGTCTGTAAATTCTTGATTGAGAAACCTAAAATATCCCTAAAGTTCAAATAATTAACTCATTCCTCTTTGTTTATTTCTCCTTAAAATCCAGTCATGGGATCAGTCTCTTGGCTCCCAGTGTATTAAGTTGAAATCTGAAATCTGAGTATTTTAGAAAATAGGTAAATAGAAATAAAAGCTGAATACACATTGCAAGGCTAAGAACTGAGTTATTTAATATAGGTGTCCAGATGTTAACAAGTTTTCCATTGCTTATATTTGATCTTAAAGTTGATCATTTGTTTAAGAGATTGTGCCTTGATTACAAGCCATTAAAAACTATCCATAAAATAATATTTTCTATTTTAAAAAGCCTTTATTTCAACCGTGGAAGTCATGGTCTGTTAATAATTTATGGCTAGGTTTTAGAATTAATATATAAGAAGAATAATTTGAGAATTTAGTAATTGTTTTTCCTTTGCTTAGAGCATTTATCTTGGTTTACATAAGTATAATTCATTTAATATCCTAATACTGATACTCATAAAGCATTTGAAATAGTTTTAATTGTTATGATATAAACTTTCAAAATTAAGAAGTAATCAGTAGATTCTACCACACAAACATAATCATCTTCATAGTTGCGTATTATCTTTCAGCTCTTATCCAAAACGGTCTTACTTTTACATAGACGCAATACTAAGTGGATTGCATCCCACCTTGAACACTATTTCTATTTCCATGTCTTCTACAGTCTTCATAAGTCTCACTGTAGAGACAAAAAAACATTTTAGCATGTTAATATAACATCATTTATTAAACATTTGCTTTATATTTATATAAGTTGTAATTTATTTGGTATTGAATATGATGCTGCAATCAGCATCTCCATGTGAAAGTTTTTGCAGGACTTGACCATGTTTCTCCAAAAATAAGACCTGTCACATCCAGCGCAACACGGGCAGTGAGAGAACGAACGAGAAGGGACGGCGAAGGGTTAAGAAAGAAACAGAAATCAAGAAAGTTTTGAATCAGAGGGCCAAGGGTCTCGCAGCCTCAAAGGACTGAGAGCCCTGAATCGGGCCACCTTGTGGCTTTTATTGACAAACACACAAGGAAGTAGCATTGTTTTCTCCACGGTCTGTGAGTCCCATACATCACACCAGAAAACTGATTCAAACCAATCACCCTTGCCTGCAAACAGCCAGAATCGAAAGTCCCATGATGTCTTAACAATTATGATATGTGCTTTACCAGGAACAAATCCCTTATGCTAAAACTTACTGTTAAGAATGGAAGGAGAACTGATGTTATTACATCATTGACTCACTTCCCAAGCAGGTTGTGGGAAGGAATATAGCCACATAGGCAGAAGCTCTCCTTAGCCGGGGGAAGGTGGGCGGCTGTGCCCACCTCTGTCGACCCCGTGAGTTCTCCTGGTGGTCCCCACACGGTTCTGCCTGGCTTAGGTTGTTTGTCCCGTGAGAAATCTTACCTGTCATTGGCTGACCAACCATCTCTTGGGGGCCAAACAGAGAGACATAAAGTGTAAGCACAAGTGAAGCAAAGTCCCTGAAAGGAGCAGTCTCACAGACTTTTCTTTCTTTAGGGATAGGCAGGAGGGGACAGACGACTAAGCTGCTGCATGACAGCAAAGACCTAACCGGCAAATAAGCCCTAGCATGATTTTTCAGGATGACGTTCCCTGAACATGAGCCTTAATGCATCTTTTGGAGCAAAAATTAATATAAGACCCAGTCTTATTTTCAGGAAAACATGGTATTATTACCAATAGTTTATGCTATAGTTCTTTTGAAATAATTTAGGATCACAGCAAAAAAGGCAATGGCACGCTCCAAAAAGAGTTTAACAAAAGGACTATTTACCAATGTGTAAACAGGATTAAGTGCATCACAAAGGTAAGTGAAGTACATAGAGACTAGCAAAAGTGAGGCACCATTACCAACCATTAAACCTGAAGTACAAAGTTAGAGAGCCTGGTGAGAGGTGCAACTGTGGTCAAGGAGATGCCCAGCAATGAGCTATGGTTGCTGAGAAGCACAGCCATTACTGAACTATGGTGAAGTTGGGAAGAACTGGACAATTACTCCTTCCTCTCTCTCTCCTGCCTTTACTTCTCCTGCCTTGCGGCCAACTGGGTGAACCCAACTGAAAGCCAGGGAGGGAGTGAGAGTAGAGTGCTTGGTGATGCAGTCTGGAGAGCTTAGCCTCCCGGGGCACATACTCTCTAGAATGTATCTGCATGAGGAGGTAGGATGATAGACACGAAAATAACTGGCACAGAAGTTCTATCTTTTATTAATTCAAAAATTGAAGTAGAATAATACGAGTATCAAAAATTTCAAATGTATCTCAGCACTTTATGGCCTCTTTCCTGCTTTATTTTACTCCATAGCACTTGTCATCCTTTAACATATTTTATAATGTATGACTTTATTTATTTTCTATCTCTCTCACAAGAAAGTAAGCTCTTTAGAATGCAGACTGTTTTTTCCTCTGCTCTGACCTTAGCATAAATTTCTTGAATGAATGTATGTAATAAGGATACCTAGAGAACCAGAGAAGAAATCTTCATATAGGACTCTTTAAAAATGTAAATAATTGTAAAGATAAGAGATTTACTCTGAATGCTTAGTAATTATAATGTGGTTATCCAAAGCAAAGTCCTTGTATTTTAAACCATTTTCAAATGTTCTATAATATTCACAATAAATAAAAGGACTAAAATTTAACATAGGATATAAAAATGCGTATTTACTAATATGCATTAGTAAAATATAGAATGCTTTCGTATTTAAAACTAACACCATTAATACAACGTAATGCAAAAACACAATAGTAAAATAAATAAATGCTTTGTGTGAGTCAATTGTCCTTTAGAATGGTATATTTCTGCATTAAAAGTCAGGACATGTGAACCACATTTTTAATGCTGTTGTTTTTCTGCGTAAGTTTAGATCTTCTGTTTAACATGTTCTTCACTTAAGGTTAAAGTTTTGAAAGACTAACAGTCCCAGCATGAAGCAGATATGCAATGCATATCTGGTACCCACTGTATGCCAAGCACTATAGCAGAAGCATCATATACATAATTATGGCAGACTGATATTAACTGATATGTTTCCCATTTCACGCCTCACCCTCACCCCCAACCCTACCCTATCCCCAATCACTAGAAGCTAAGTGTCATAAGAATGGAGACCTTGGGTGGCCGGTTAGCTCAGTTGGTTAGAGCGTGATGCTAATAACACCAAGGTTGCCGGTTGGATCCCCACATAGGCCACTGTGAGCTGCGCCCTCCTTAAAAAAAAAAAAAAAGAATGGAGACCTTGTCTTTCTTGTTCACCACTGTATTTCCAGTTGTCGCAATAACTCTTGACATACAGCAGATGCTCAATAAATATTTGTTGAATGAATGTTTGTAACTCCTTAGCAGCAAAACTATATCATGGAACTTATGGGCTATTTTATTTATGTCAAATAACTTTAATAATAAATGAGTAGCAAATGACTTTGTGTGATCCAATCAGTAATACTCAGGTTAATCTAATATATTGGATCTTGAAAATACATTAGGCAACAATCACATGAATCGATTACACTGTTGATTCTATTTAACCCTTAAAAAGTAAAAAATAACTATTAATATATATCATAGCATTACTACATTTTTACTGATGTTCCTTCCACCAAACATTTGGAGAGGTCTATTGTGCCCAAGGCAACCGATGAACATAAAGATTTAAAAAGAGATGGCCTTTCTCTTCAATGAGCTTACGAGTTAACAAGGAAGATAAGACATACTTGTGTAAGAGAGAACAAAGCAAAATGCTATTGGGGCGGAGGAAGTTGAGTCAGATTACCAGGATAGAATTCCCAGTTCCCTACCTGGTACACTACTTTGTCTTCAGGCACACTACTTTTCTTTGCAGCATCAGGTTCAGCGACATTAAAATAAGGATAATAACAGCACAAACTTCACAGGACTCGTGTGAGAATTAAATGAAATAAAGCATATAATACACTTAGCAAAATAGCAAACATATAGCAAGGACTCACAAAATGCCAATTGTTAGTGCTTACAGTTCCTACTAATGGATTCTTTGATTTAATTAATTGCTATAAAGTTTGTTTTCCCTAACGTTAAAAAAATATTTCCTGGTATTACCTCTGATACTTACAACCCATTTTTATTTAACTAATTTTATTGGACAAAGAATAGCCTGCATCAGAACTTCATGCTATATGACTCAGAAAACAACAAAATTATTATTTATAAATTAAGATTATTCAACAAAAAGTGATTCTATGGGAATGAGCAATTTTCTTTACTACTCATCCACTGAATTATGGGGAAAGCAGGCCTTTTTTTAACCATGGAGAATTGTTAATGAAATGAGGAACCTGTGCTAACCTGTGGAAATTATCTTTAACTGAGTTCAGCTCCCTAATCTGCAGAAATGTCTATTGTGTTTTGTGTAATACTATTTATCATTTACTGGCTTCTGGCACTATTCAAGACCAAATGCTTTCCTACGCAGGTAAGTATGCTTTAATCTATAAACTATTGTCTTTAACCATAAATGTCTGGGTCAGACAGTCTTATAGAGCAAATATACGGAAGGAAAAATGTTGGAATAATGTCAGAATCACCTAAAACTTGGATTATCTATTAGTGCTTGAGCAAGATTCTTTATGTTCACAGATGCAACATTTGGGGTAAATATCAAAATATTGATATTTCTACTTCAAATATCAGCACACAGATACATACCATCATTAAAGAGATTTATCTGGTGAATCTCACATTTCAATCTGTTTTCCACTAATAAATACTTGAAAAACAAAAAGTCCTAATTGTTCAAACATTTAATTAAAATTCAACATTAGAAGCCTTCTGAAAGAAGTTTGATAGTGACACAATTGACCTGGTTTATATCCTATACACATAAAAAAATTGTCTCTGTGTTTATCTTCATTATAGTAAGGATATTAGAAAATCTAATTATGTGTTACAAATGCTAAAACTCTGGAACAACATTTTTAATCTGAAAAGTCAAAGCTGATTTATCCCAGACATCATCTGGCAGAAATGGTACATTAAGAAGTAAATGGTTTACAAGAAGTAAAATATTATGATATTTTTATTGCAAGTAAGGTTCACATATACTTTCAATGGAAACGAGTAGGAAAAGCAAGCATCTTTAAATGTCTTCAAGATTAATGGTAAGATACTCTGAACTGACCATGACACAAAATAGCAGAGGAATGTGCAACTTAACTACAGGGTTCACATATATATGTTATGGTTTTTAGAGACAGTTTTCACTTTGACTATTTATTCAGACAGAGTTATATTCCCAGCAATAATAATGTTTTATTTCATCATCCTGTTTCAATCGGGTTTAAGCACACAGCTGTAGCATGTTGAATTTTTAAGAAGCAAAGTCAGTCCAGTTTTATGAGATTGGGCTTCTTATTCCATATTTGAATTTATTTTTCCTGGAAAGGAAAAATAGTTATAGGAGCACCTGGTATGGTGCCATAAACATAGTGGAGGCTTAATAAATATTTATCACTGTCGAATTTAGAAGAAACACTCATCTGCACTCTGCACGATATGTTGGATTAGGACCATATTGCTTGCAAAAAAGTATAAACATTTAGTGCAATATCTGAATCTTAGAGAATTTTTGAAAATGATTATTTTGCAGGATAATACAAAAAGGATAAAATGTTACCTATAACTATAATTAAGATGCATTCAAATCTAAACAACTGTAGAAAAGCAGACTCTACAGAACGCTGAGCAGCCTTACCCTTTGTACTGTGACCTGATCGGCCCTGGCAGCAGATCCAGAAGACAAGCCCAGCTGTAGACCTGTAGGAGAGAGGGAAGGAAGCCAAGACTGGCAGGGGCAGCGCCAGCCTGATGGATAGTGCTCCACCCAATTTGAGTTTCTAAGGGAGCACACCAAACTTGAATCCAGTCCAGGTTAATGTTCATAGCCACCATCTCAAACATGCCAAGTAGCAGCAAGACACCAGAAATTGGTTATGTGGGAATTGCTATTATCCCCTGGATGACAGTTTTACGTTTGGAGTGGGAGGGGTTGTCTGGGTTGTAGGAAGGCCTAAGCCAGTGGGCCGCAAAGGGGGAAACATCGGGATAGGATCCAGATCCCCCAGAAAGAATGGGCTGGCAAGACTAGAGAGCTCCTTAGGCCCAGACAGTTTGGCTGGGGTTCAGGGCTGGAATCCATTACCAGCAAAGGATAAAGTGCAAATACAGAACAGAGGCAAGAGTCTAGATACCTGGTAGGGTTGGGGTCGAGACCAAGGAACTTAATATTGGTGACCACATAGATATTTACACAGGCTCACTCAACGGTACGCTTAGGGCAACAGATGAATTCCAGACACTGTTTGTTGATAGGAATGGAACTCCTGACATCCTGCCAAGCTTGAGTCTCAGTTGAGTAACAACTTGATGGTGTTGTGTCTATAGGTTCATATCATGTAGTATCTGCTTGTTGGACATGGCTATGCATGGGCTGTCAGTTTGAGGCATTAATTTTTTATTTTGAAATAAACTTAAATAAACCCAAAACCGCACTGAAACTGACCGTTCATTTATATACTACAATGTCAGCTCCACAAAAGAGATCTTTGTTTTTTTGTTCCCTGAAGTATACCATGTGCCCAGCTGGCACATAGTCCATATTCAACAAATATTTGTCAAATTAAAGAATGTATTAACCAAATATTAAGTGTCACACAAATAACTTAAAAGCTTCTATGTATGCCCTGAAGGAGACTCTTTACTCCTGAAGCCACAGGGCTGAAATTGCTGAAATTCAAACGTAGAACCTCATTCTGTGACCAGCTGAATGATAACGCAAGTTGAACTCCCAGGCTCAAAGGGTGTCTACTGTTCAAGTGAGGACACCGACTGGGAAGGAATGGGCTCTTGAAAGTTGGAGTGGGGATATGTGGGGAGACCCTGATGATGCTGGGGACACAGAACCCATAAATTCTGATGAGTCTTCTTGGCCAGGGGAAGCAGCCTTTCCCCGCCAACTATCTGAGGGGATTAACCCCACATTGCCTGAGAAAACTCCAATGACCTCTCCTGAGACAGTTACCCTGCAAGACAATGTTTATTCACCTCAGGACCAACCACTACCATTCCTCTTTGTTTCTAAACTTATTAACTACTATCAAGTCTCAGCAGGATAGTTGTATCATTAGGTAGAATTATAACCTTGTTACTATCTTCACTTGGAGACAAAGTATGGTTTAAGGAGATGTATATGGGTGTTGAGTTGACAAGGGATGAACTTGCGATGGTTATTTGTAAGTGTTCGTGCCATTATAAAACAGGCCTCAAAGACCTTCCTTGCCCTCGACTCTCATGTGTAGACACAGCAAGAAGATGGCAGTCTGCAACCAGGAAGCAGGACCTCACCAAATACTAAATTTGCCAGTGCCTTGGACTTTCCAGCCTCCAGACTGTGAAAAATAAACTTATGTTGTTTGTAAACTGCTCAGTCTATATTGTTTTGCCTTGTTTTATTTTTTGTTATATCAGCCTGAACTAAGACAGTACTTATCATACAGGAGGAGTATAGAAATACCAGTATTCATTGTACGTACATATAAATGCAGTGTGGTATGAGTGAGTGTTCAAAGGCATTTGAGCATAAGTACTTTAGTTCACCCTCAGGAATCGGGGACCATGTCAAGGGAGAGGTGGCATTTGCAGGGAGACTTAAAAAGGAAATAGGATTTTGTCGGGTAGACAAGCTGATAGCATTCCAGTCAGAGAAAGTAATGTGCAAAATTGTGAGAACATATGGCATGTCCCTCCTTTAAGCATGGCACATCTTCCAGGAACTATATATAGTGTTTCTGGGAAGGGGATGGAAGAGGAATAATGGGACTGGGAAGGCTCACTGTAGGCCACGTATATCAGGTAGTTGAGGCAAGCCATTGAAAAATTCTGAGCAGGGGAATAACACGCTCAAGTGCCTTAGAAAATTGTGAGGAGGGTGAATTGAATAAGGATGAGACCTTCTGCTCCCAGGGGCTTCCGCATCATCCAAATAAGACATAATGAGTGGATGTGAAGAGAATGGAATGGATATTTTGTAGGTATAATGGACAGCAATTAATATAACAGCATTTATAAAATTCTATTTGTCGGGCACTGATGTTGGGCGATGACTAAGAATCCAGGTTCTGGAATCTGACTTTCTGAGTTTAAACACTGTGTCTCTATCCATTAGTACCTACCATGGGCAAATTGTTCAGCTGCCCTGTACCTTAGTTTCCTTATCTGTAACTTGAACCTACTTCATGAGACTGTGAGGATTGCTTAGTTATTATATGAAAGACATTTAGAATAGTGTCTAGAATGTAGTAAGTTCTTAAAAAGTGTTACTGTGTTTCCCCGAAAATAAAACCTAGCCAGACAATCAGCTCCAATGCGTCTTTTGGAGCAAAAATTAATATAAGACCCAGTCTTATTTTACTATAATATAATATATATATACTAATATAATATATATATATATATACTATACTACATCTTACATAATGTAAGACCAGGTCTTATGTTAATTTTTGTAATTATTACCTCATTTTACATATAAGTAAACTGTAATATACTTAAGTATATTCCCAAGGACAAATAGCTGTCTATGAAATGTATTTCAAACTTACATTTGTCTATGTTGCCACATAGCAGCCTACCCGTCTGTCCCCTCGTACCTACCCCTAAAGAAAGAAGAGTCTGTGAGACTGATCATTTCAGGGACTTTGCTTCACCTTTGTGCTTATACCTTATGTCTCCCTGTTTGGCCCCAAAGGATGGCTGGTTAGTCAATGACGGGTAAGATCCCTTAAGGGAGGAACAACCTAAGACAGGCAGAGTCGCATAAGGACCATCTGGAGAACTCAAGGGGTTGACAGAGGTGGGCACAGACTCCCACCATCCCCCGGCTAAGGAGAGCTTCTGCTTCTGTGGCTATATTCCTTCCCACAACCTGCTTGGGAAGAGATTCAATGATGTGATAACATCAGTTCCCCATCTATTCATATCAGTAAGTTTCAGCATAAAGGTTTTCTCCCTTGGGGAGGTACTTACAACAATTACTAAGTTATCTTGTGACTTTCGGATCCGGCTGCTTGCAGGCACGGGTGATTGGTTTGAATCAGTTTCCTAATATAATGTGTGAGATTCACAGATCTTGAGATTAACAAGCTTTACTTCCTCATTTGTTAATCAACAAAAGCTATGCGTTGGCCCAATTCAGGGCTCTCAGTCCTTGAGGCTGGAGTCCCTTGACCCCGCTTGCACTCTATTCTTGGCTACTGCATTTCTTAACCCTGCACCGCCCTCCTCGCTTCCCACAACTTTTGTCGTGCAGGACGTGACAGTCTAAGTTTAGAGCATGTGCTTATAAGTTCTAGCATGACTCCAAGTCTTCTTATCAATAACTGTGCTCAGTGATCGAAGCTTGAGATGAAGGAGAAAAGATTTCAGATGATCAGATGATCAAATGTTTTATTTAAATTTTGTATTTCCTCTGGTTTCAGGTTTGGTCCTTTAATTCTAAGGATTCATTAGAGATACTGAGTATATCCTCCCATTCTACTTTCTTTTAAGAGAAGCTTCCTTCTTCACTAATAGCCCTCGATGTCCTCAGTTACCACTAATTAAGCTAGGGGTAGACAACAGACCTAAAGGCTGGGTTTGACCAATGAAATTCTCTGTCTTGAATGTTCACGCTGAGAAAGTTTGGTAGCTGTGGGAATTTTTAGGGGAATCAGTTGTCTGTTTCAGGGTGAACAAGATTAAATCATAGGCAGAATGTGGAAGGCTTTGAACTGCAAATGAAGAAGTTCTTACTGTCTCATAATGGCAAGGGAAAATCACTAAAGATTTTGAGTAGGATAGTCACATTGTGAAAATAAATAAGGATATTGAACTTATAACGTTCTATAAGGTGAATTGAAGTCTGAAGAGGTCAAGTGTATTGGAACTAAATTCTTGTATCAAAGCAATGACAGCTGATAAGCAAAGTTATGAATAGTTGCGAAGGCCTTCTCTAAGGAAGAATGTATAGGATTTGATAATAGATAAATATAAAAGGTAAATGATAAAGAGGAAACGAGAAACTAAAAAATTTTGAGTCAGAGTCCATTCTAGTAAGAATATAATAGATTCTAGTAAGAAATACAGAATCTAAAAGGCAAGGATATTTTTAGATCATTGAATTAAAATTTTTTGATGAAACTGATGAAACACTTCGGTGGAAATATCTAGTTGGGTGCTTGATAGTAAAATATTCCAGAGCTGGCAAGTATCTCAGAAATTTTCACAGGCAAAATGCTTTATTACTCAAGTGAGAACACCACAATTTAGAAGGATAAATTATTTATCCAATATAACACAAATAATTAATATAAAACCAGAACTAGAAATGAAGACTTTTGGCTTCCAATCTAGTGCTCTTTTGAATACATTGCACTGCCTTCTCTAACTGCTTGGTTAGAGCAGAAGATACCTCAGCATTATAACATTGGGAGAGATCTACAGTGATAAAATATATTGAAGTCATGCGATTACTAAGGTTAAGAGTTTAGAGCAGAGACAGCTGAAAATTTTCAACTTACATTCCAGCTCCAATAAATCAGTAATGATTACATGGACACTGTGTTGAAAATGATTCTGCATCTGTGTCCAGGCTTATTGAGAATGAATGATATGACCACCGTGATCCTGGCCAACGGCAAGTTTAGAGCAGTTGATTTGGCACCTATTGTCATCACTTGTAAGAAAGAAAACAACAGTCATAACCATGAGAAAGAACTGAAAATATTTGAAAAGATAACAGCCAACAAAATATCATAATGGTCAACTTTGTATAAGGTAATACATTTCCTTTATTATTTCTATCTTACATAGATAGAAATAAACTGGCATTAGATAAACTGTTGAATGCCTATTGGAAACATGAAGGATTTGAATATTTGGTGAGTCATGATGAAAGAGACTGAAAGAGATTAAGAACAGAGAGAGAAAGAGAGAGACAGAGAGAGAGAAACTAATTGAACTTTTTTATATAACTTGGATTATTTGTTATGTACTTTCCCAAACTTCAGCTTAATTTGATTTTATTAGAGACAACCTGGTAAAAATTTTCCTGAAATAAATTATATATGCCAAAGTCAAGACTGTGGACTGACCATACACATTTATCTCTTCTTCTTCCTAATAACCTAGGAAATGGTTATAAAGAAAACAGCCCCTCACACCCTCCCTCCCATACACACATACATATACATATATATAATATATACTATACATAGATACATATATATACAAAATTAATAAAGAAGACAGAAAGTAGACCATCAGCAGACAAGAAATGTCATCAAATTTCTCTAAGAGAGTAGCAGTTAGAAGAACGGTGGTGTAGTGAGTTGAATGGTGGTCCCCAAAAAGATATGTCTGCATCCCAACCCCAAAAACATGTGAATGTTAGCTTACATGGAAAGAGTCTTTGCAGATGTAATTAAGTTAAAAATCTTGTGATAAGGATATAATCCTGGTTTTTCTGGGTGGGTTTTACTTAAATTCATTGACAAGCATCCTTATAAGAGTGAGACAGAGAGTGATTACACAGACAGAAGAGAAGGCAGTATGAAGATAGGAGCAGAGATTAGAGTGATAGGACTACAAGCCAGGGAATGCCAACAGCCACCAGAACCTGCACAAGGCAAGGCACATAATTCTCCTCAGAACTTCTAACCAACATCCTGATTTTGGACTTCCAGCCTCTGGAACTGTGAAAGAATTAATGTCTGTTATTTTAAGCTATCAAGTGTGTGTCAATTTGTTATGGAAGCCACAGGAAGTCAACGCAAGTGGTTTCTAAAGATGCTGAGAAAACTGCCCTTGCAGAAATAGAGAAGCTCAGAAAATACCAATTGGAAGCAGGAAGTAAAATGTGGAGTTAAAAATGGGGGAAAGTGAGTATAAGTTCTAATCATTGTAGATGAGGAAAAAAGTTCAGTGATTGAGTAATTTGCCTAAGGTCACATGGCTCGTAAATGTGGAAGTGGGATTCCAGAGTGTGTCCTCTTATTTATTGTACTCTATTGCTTCCTTATATGACCGTATTGGGAAGAGATGGACGAGAAGGTAGAAGGTGATGCAAATGAGTTATACTGTCTCTGTTAGCAGTAGACTAAGGCAATATTGAAAACCGATGAATTAAGAAATAGTGGTAAGAGGTAGAGAAGTGTTAAAAAAAGCAAAATTCAACCCAGTAAATTGAAGATCTATTGACTTTATTAGGTGATTCATGATCCTGAGGCGGGGTACAAAATGGAAGGATTTTATAGGAAGAAGGGTGGGGCAAGAGAGCTGTTAAGAGAAGAAAGAATTGTTTTTAGACTAGGACAGCATGGACAGGGGAGATGGAAGGGTTTTTATCCTGCAGATTGTCTCTTCTTTCTATGAGGGATAGAGAGGGCCTAAGTGACAGATTCTCTTACTGGTGCTTGACCAGAAAATTCCAGATTGGTTGATTATATTTCTAGGCAAGGTTAAAACAGCAATTAGGCTAGGTATTAAATCTTTGTTTGGTATCATGGGCTGTAGCACAAGTAACGCCATTTGGGGACTGTGGTTCTCTCTTTAACAGAGATAATCACCAGAAGAAACAAAAGCAGAAACTGTTTAAAGGAGGTTACTGTCAGGAGCAGCACTTTGGGACGGAAGTGGTGAACCAGGGATTTGTCATTTTCCCTTGTACCTCTTTCTGTACTATTAGTGCCTTAGTTTAATAATAATTTATTCTAAACATTTTAAAAGACATAAAATTATGCATTATCTCAGGTCAGAAGAGAAAAAATGGGCTCATGAAGCTAAATCATACACAAAAATTATGTATTTTTTAATATTAAATACTCATTATACAAAGATAATCTTAAATGTGAAAAGAAGGAAAGTCCCTTCTCACTTGTGGTAGAGATATCTGACCTGAGGCCCTCAGAGAAGAAGGCCTACTCGTTATTCACAACAGGGTTTGGGAAAACCCTATTTTCACACTTCATAAGAGAGAGGAAGCTAATTCTCAAGTCAGTAAATACATACCATTGAACAATAAGATGAAAATTTAAGCATTCGCAGCTACAAAAGGCCTTACAACTCAGGAGCAGGAAGGAGTGCCTGAAATGTGCCTTTTGTTCAATCAGAGGGCTTCTCATCGTGGATGAAAGATGAGCTTTCTGGAAAGTGGTCTTTAATGACAGGAAAGGGCTCCAGATTCTAAGTGTTGCTAGACAGACTCTTGTGCTTTATGTGTCGTGCCAGCCGCCACAAATCGAACAGTACCTGAATGGGGGAGTGGGAATGAAAAAAAGACACTCACAAAATGATGATGCGGCCGGTCTTCAGTGATCCTGAAGCCCAGAGTTTACTTTCCTTTACCAATTTATACCACCTGTGTACGTGCAGCTTAACAATCACGAGTGTGCATTACCTCATTGAGAGTAAATTTTTAACTTCTACATAGAAACTACAAAATCACTGAAACTTCCCCAAAGTCATTTTCTCAATGACAAAGTCCACCAATTTACCCTGATAATCATCAGTCCTCTGTGTCCGGGAACCGGCCACTCCCACCTCATTCCTCAGCAGCTTGCAAGCACCCTCCAGGTGTAGGCAGAGACAATGCCTTAAGAGCTAAAACAAGTTAACCATAAACTGAGCCAGTCTGCAAGGCTACAGAATAACAAGAAATTATGGCTCCCCACAGCTTTAGGCACCATTCTGTACTATATTCATTAGTTTAGAAACTATATTTTTCAGCCTTGTTATTTAATGCATCTCATCAACTATTATAAATTCAAACTAGTAGATTAAACATCAGTAAATTAAATAATTTTCATAACAAATGGGTGCATAAGGATATGTAATAATAAGGCCTTTAAGCTGGGGTCTGGTAAGGACACACAATGATATATATTGATTTGCTGCCATCTAGTGCTCTTTGCTTTAGAGACCTAGATTGAGATATGCTGAAATGGATTTTTTTTTTAATGGATTTTTAAAAGTTCTTAGTCTCTGTAGCAGTTCCTGTTTTTCATGGGGCCTTCTGAGACATAATCAAAACACTTTCCAAGCAAAATGGCATACATACATAGACAACAAATCTATAAACAGTTTATACACTGTGGAAAGCTCAGCAAATTCTGACCTTATCTGACCATATCAATCTATAGGCTCATCAAGCATGTCACCACAGAAAGTTTATAAGGAAAGCTCAATTATTTCAGTAAGTCATCTGCTAAATTTGAAAGAAAATCACTATTACCAGGCAATTACTATTAACTCATAAAAGTCCCTGCTATGTGTATTGTGTTCAGAGAGAAGGAATTCCTTTTTACCCAATATGTCAGAGATACTCTGCAAAAACATATTCATATATATATTTCATATATATAATTTATACATTTTATATATATATATTTCATATATATGAAATATATGTATATATATATCATATATATATATATATGAAATCAGCTAGAAATAAAAGTTGCATTGCTTGACTCCTGGAAAAATAAAAGAACTTCTCAGGGGCCCAAACAGAATCGAGAACTAAAACAAGAGTGTTAAGCAGGGACTGAAGGCACTCCTACTCCTAGAGGCATTTGCTGATACCCTGAATGTAGTTCTAGAACATAATGGCTTCCTAAAACATAGGATATGAGGCCTTGTTCTGTGTAGAAATTAAGATCTTTGCATAAAACTGGAACCCTCAAAAGACTACACCAGCAAAGGGTGATGAGGAGGATTGAATGTCCGGTTTAAGTTTGTGTAGAGAAAAAAAAATCTTCCCATTGATTTATAAACAGCCTGTATTACATGGGGTTTGGATTCAAATCTATACTAACCTGATAGGTTGTATACGGAGTATAAGAAAAGGCTAAAGGCTAAAGATTATCCCAGGGTGTTTGGTGTTTGTCTTGGGTAACTGGAAAAATAGAGTTGCCATTATGTGTGATGGAGGAAGCTTCAAGAGGGGTTTTTCTGAGTAGGTAAAAGATTAAGACTTCAGTGTCAGAAAAACTAAGTTTGAGATGCCTATTAGACATCTAAATGGAGATATCTAGCGTGCAGTCAGATAAATGTGTCTGAAGTTTAGGAGAGAATGGACTGGGGAGATAACTTTTTTGGAGGAGTCTCTGTGACAATGAGACTGGAAGAGATCACCATGTTAGTAAACGTAGATAGAGAAGAGGTCCAAGAAGTTAGCTCTGAGATACTCTAATATCAAGTCAAGGAGATTAGCAAAAACAGGCAATGGAGACCTAGAAGGAAGAAATGCAGGAAAATGTGCAATGACTGGTTAGAAAACATAGTAAGAGAAGTTACTGCATTCAAAATAGCACCAAAATTATATAAATGAGGGATAAATTTAATAATATGAGAGACATGTGAAAGCTCTCTTAATTTAAAAACAAAACCTACCATATCACCTTTTGTCATTTTTATTATAATTGATAAAGAGACTCTAGAATAGAAACGATATAGTATAAAGCCATTAAAATGAATGAGATAGATGTATATTACTGAGATAAAAAGCTTTCTAGGGTAATAATACTTGATAAAGACAAACCAAGGTGGCAGGACAAGACGTTGTCTTAATAATTTAGTCTATTTAGTATATACATGAAAGAAAGTGTGCAAGAATGTATTAAAAACTATTACCAGAGTTTAACATATTGCAGACTTTCAGTTTCTACATTATAAACATCTGGATGATTGTTTGAATTTTTACTATAAGTACATATGAACATTATTAACCAAGTTAGAATTTTTAATGAAGTTTATATGGCATACATAATAGCATGGAAATGAAATTATAATATTAATTGAAGAAAGCAGAAATAAACATTTTACATACGGTATGACCAAAGAACATGAGTGGAAAACAGACTGAAAAGAAATTTGCCAACAGAGCTGATTGAGATTCTCTTTGGGTAGTGGTACTCAGTATTTTTTCCTTTTTAACATGGTTCTATATCTTCCAAATTCTCTATAAGTTTTCCTACTTTTATTGTTCCTGTTTATTATGAAAATTTCTAAACACACATAGAAAAAGTATAATAAAATACCAGGCATCTACGAGTTAACTTCAACAACCATCAAAATTTAGATATACGTGTGTCATCTTTCTACCATTTTTTTTCTAGAATATTTTAAAGCAAGTCTCAGATATCTTGTCATTCTATTCTATGCACTTTAAAAACTCATGTTCTTACATTACCTTTATTGCATCTATTAAGAAATTAACAGATACATTAATATCATCTAATATTTACCCATATTGAAAAATCTGATTGCCTACCACACATATTTACGTGAATATTTTGTTCTGAATGAGAGTCCACTTATTACATTCTGTTATATCTCCGAATCTTATACCAACAGTGTTATGAACTGAATTGTGTCCCTCCAAAATTCATATGTTGAAATCCTAACCCTCAGTACCTCAGAATGTGACTGTATTTGGAGATATGGTCTTTAAAGAGGCAATGAAGTTAAAATTAGGTCATTAGGGTGGGCCCTAATCCAATATGACTGACATCCTTCTAAGAAGAGAGAAGGACATAAACAAGTACAGAGGGACGAGGACGTGAAGACACAGGGAGAAGGCAGCCATCTACAAGCCAGAGAAAATAGGTCTCAGAAGAAACCAACTGCACTGACACCTGGGTCTTGAACTTCTCACCTCCAGAATTGTGAGAAAATAAATTACTGTTGTTCAAGCCAGTCTGTGGTGCTTTGTGTGGCAGCCCTAGCAAACTACTACAAGCAGTAAGACCAACATCTGTTCTGATGGTTAATGCACATCCTGTACTAGGCATTAAATATTTTGTGTATTAATCACATTTGTTTTACTGAATAAATTCACATTTTTTTTTATTAAATATTTTGAATACCCGAAATCTATTTTCATGCATGGTTGTGCAATTGTATTATCATTAGCACCACTACTAGTCTTAATTGCCTCCCTCTCTAGGACCTGTAGAGTGACCCAAGTCTTGCACTCTTCATTAACAAAAGCAGCTTATCTGATTTCTCCAGCCTGAATGGGGCTCGTTAATATGTTTACTACGTATATACCCACCTGCCTACTGGATATATCCCACTCAAATTAAAACACCTTTTCCTCCATACGGGCTTTTCCTGCATTTCCCTTGTTAATTAATTAGCCATTCTCTACTCAGTTGCCTGAGCCAGAAACCTCAGTACCTTTGAAACGTTTTCTATAATTTAAAAATACTTTTAAACTTACAGAGAAATTGCAAGAATAGTATAAATAACTTACACCTTTGCCCAAATTCTCCACTTGTTGACATGTTACATTTGTTTTATCATTCTGTCTATATATATATATACACATACACACACACATATATGCATATATATTGTATGTAGACACACGCACATATATAATGTATATTTTCATTTACGTATTTATATATACTTTTTTCTGAACCATTTAAGTTGCAGACATGAAGCCTCATTACCTTTCAATACTTCAGTATGTATTTTCTAAAAACAAAGACATCTTTGTCATGCAGGGACTCTGGTCCCGCTTCCCGCACAAGAACGCAGGATATGGTGAGGCGAAAAAGGAACACCCACGGAGCCACAGGTAGGGGGTTCATACCGCTATATTCTCTCTGGCGGCTGGGTTGGAGACACAGGAAGCAGGAGCCATAGGATCCGCAATCTGCTGTTAGCTTTTCTGCCAACCAACCAACCAACCTACCAAAACCCTAGCATAGCCACAACAGTTGTGTTAGTGGCTAATGGCTAACCAGTAGCAGCTGATGGCCACCCAGCCACAGTGGATGGCCATCTGATTACAGCTGATGGCCATCTAATAACCGAGCCAGCACCTTTCCATGTGAGGCCGAGAGCCTGGAAACTGCTCTCTGGGACACTCTGTCCCCACAATCTTTTACAGAATATAGTAGTCATCAAAATCATCTAAATCACGACCCCATTCAAATTTTTTCAATTGTCCCAAAAATACTCTTTATAGAAAAAGGATCCAATTCAGATGTTCTATTTAGTTGTCATGTCTCTTTAGTCTTCTACATTGTTTAGGCGTTCCTTTGTCTTTTATGACCTTGATACTTTTGAGAGTACACACCTATTATTTTGTAGAATGTCCCGCAATTTGGGGTTGTCTGATCTTTCCTCAAGATTAGATTCAGGTGGTGTGTTTTGGCAGAAATATCACAGCAGTGTGTTATAAGTGTCTCTCACTAGGTGGCACAGTGTTGATTTGTCCTATTACTGGGATAGTAACTTTGGTCACCAGTGCCAAATTTCTGCACTGTCAAGTTTCTATTTTTACCCTTTGTAATCAACAAGTATTTGATTGGGAGATATTTTGAGACTATATGAATATTATGTTCCTTTCAAAATTCTTACCCTCTAGTTTTGGCATACATTGATGATTCTTGCCTAAATCAATTTTTGCTGCGACAGTTGTCAATGGTGATGTTTCTACTTATATTATTCCTTCAACACATTAATTAGCATTCTAAGGTAGGGAAGAACTTTTCTTTGTCCCCATTTTAAAAATCCATGTATTTATTTCAGCATGAACTCATCTATTTCTATTTTATTCAGTGGATCATAATCTATTAACACTATAGTGGTTCTCAGATTGCCCCAGATGTGGCCAATGAGGGCTCCTGCCAGTTGGTTTCTATGTCCTCTTGATCCATCATTCTTTGAGAACTTCCTTAATTTCCAGCTCAACCAGATTTTCCAGACTCATGCTGTACTTTCCCTGCTGCTACTCTGGAATCAGCCATTTCTCCAAGGGGCTCTAGTTCCTTTCAGCAGAGAATGGTGTTTAGGAACCATGATCTAGGGGGGTGGCCGGTTAGCTCAGTTGGTTAGAGCGTGGTGCTAATAACTCCAAGGTTGCCGGTTCGATCCCCACATGGGCCACTGTGAGCTGTGCCCTCCTTGGGGGGAAAAAAAAAAGGCATTGTGTGATAATTGCTTCTAGGGTATCATTGCTCCTACACCTTTTCAGCAGATAGAACTAAGAGGATAGATAGATAGATAGATAGATAGATAGATGATAGAATACACACCTACATACACATATACTTTTATCTGTATTTCCGTATGTGTTCACATATATATATATTGAAAACTGAGTTTACATATTCAATACCCCAATACCACCACAAGGGCCATTCTGGAATGCTTCCTTTCCCTATTTGTAACTCCCTTCTCTGTTAGGGAGACTTGGCTCCCACTAGCCTCAATATAGTTATTTCCTCACTTCCCTTTCATGTAAACTTCAGGCCCTGACATGCTTGCTACCTTTTCACTTGGCAAGAAGGAGGCAAATGAGCTGGTTATCATGTTTTAATCCTTCTTTTCACTCAGTCCTCCATCCAATCAATCATCAAGTCTTGACATTTCTATCTCTTAAAAATCTCTTGAATTGGTGCACTTCTCGTCTCTGACTGCCCATATCACCACCATTATATAGCTAACAGTAACAGCATCTTAACTCATATCCCTATTATCTAAATTTGCTTTCTTCCCATCAATCATCCACACTGCAGCCAGAGTTACCTTTCTGAAATTAAAATTTGACCATTTTATTCCATGGTTAAAAATCTTTAATGATATCTCATTGACCCTATAATACTGAGTCTCTTCATAACTTGCTTCTCTCTCTTGTCTTACTTTCTCCCAAAGCCCCTCACCTCACTCTTGACTTTTCAGTTAGCCATGCTGAATTTACTTCAGTTCTTGGATTGTGCCAAGTTTTCTTTAAGTGAACTCTATACCCCACTTTCTTCTACCCAGAAACCGTTCCCAACCTGGACAACTCTACATATTTTTAAATGTCACTTCTGTTGTGAAACATTCCCTGCCACCCCCAACCCCGCCCCCATTATACCTGGGGGGCGGGGGAAGCTATTGTAAAGGTCTGGGCAAGAGACGACTGGTATACATCTCAGCCAGTCTGATAAACTGCAGAATGTGTTATGAAAATACCTGACTAAGAATGAGCAGCCAGAGTTATAACCTCTCTTTGTAAAAGTGGGTACTTACATCACAGTTGTGAGGACAGATGAAAAGTACATAAAACACCTGTAATGCATAGCTCCTAGAAGGAGCTCAATATACAAGGTAGGACAATTAAGTTCGTGAACTCATCCTAGAAAAGTGCTACATACCTCATTGCTGAATATCACTATGGTCATGTTCGAAGTACTTCCCTAGGGAAGCTATGCACCGATGCCACCTAGTCCACCCTTTGAAGCAATTTTGGAAGTCTTTTTCTGGAATGGCCATCAGAGCTGTCATCATATTACCCTTGATGTCCTGAATGTCATCAAAATGTCTTCTTTCAGTATTTCCTTTATCTTCGGGTAAAGAAAGAAGTCATTGGGGCCAGATCAGATGAGTAGGGAGGGTGTTCCAATACAGTTATTTGTTTACTGGCTAAAAACTCCCTCACAGACAGTGCCGTGTAAGCTGGTGCATTGTCGTGATGCAAGAGCCATGAATTGTTGGCGAAAAATTCAGGTTGTTTCATCTAACTTTTTCAGGCAGCCTTTTCAGCACTTCCAAATAGTAAACTTGGTTAACTATGTATCCAGTTGGTACAAATTCATAATGAATAATCCTTCTGATATCAAAAAAAGTTAGCAATATCGTGAACTTAATTGACAGACCTCGTATGTCATCCATTACTCGTTCACAAAGGTTCATGAAGCAGCACATTATTTAATAGGTACTGTGCTTCATGCTGGGCCTACACAAACTAAAGTACAACGCAAACAATTAAAATATTAAAAAAGAATGAGTGTCCAAAGCATAATAGGATATATAGTAGGAGTGTTTGGAGGAATTACTCAACCTACTTAAGATTCAAAGGATGGACAACATTTGGGCTGAGACACGCAGAAGTACAAGTTTATAAGGAGGGCTTTTCAGGGAAAGAGCACAATCTGTGCAATAGATTGTTGTGGTGCACCTACTTCAATATTGCTGAAGCATAACACAGAAACAAGGCAATGAGAAATGAAACTAGTCAGGGAGATGGAGTGTCTTGTATTATAGGCAAAATAACTAGAGTTTTCTCCTACAGATCATCTTCGAAAAATTTTCAGGAGAGTGGCATTATCAGATTTATATTTTTAGTGAGCTCATTCTGGTTAGCAGTGTGGAGAATGGAATTCAGTGATCCAAACGGGTCAGGGCACTGATAAAGAGGCCCTCTTATTATAATCCCTGTGAAGCCATGAAGGCTGGCTTTAGGCAGGGGGGGTGTAGGGGGGGTTACGATGGATCAGCTGTACACTGGGGACGTTAAAAAGGTAGAATGGACATAATTGGGTGTGAGAGGTATTTAGGATGTTCCATACGTGTCTAACTACAACCCTGGAAGGATGATGGTGGCTTAAACCAAGATAGTAGTCCGGAAAGGGAAGTAGGTTTTGAGTGGAAAGGTGACCAGTTCACTTTGAGACGCACTGGACTGGTAATATTTCTCAGCGCCTTCTCACAGGATTTGGAGAAACACTAAATGAGATGTGCTTTGTAACGTACGGTGATGCCAATGGGAATGGAAAAGCTGGCCTCCAAATAGGCTCTCAATGTACAAACGAAGCAACAGGTTATTATAGTGCGTGAGTACAACTACAGAAAATTCCAGAGTCGAAGAGTGACTTGTCTAGTATTTTTCCATCCCTGGTGACTCAGGGCTAAAGATGGCGCTTGGGGCAGAAATTAGCAAGTGGGAGGGGGTATTGGGTGTGGAAAAAAGATGACGTTTTTGTTCTGCTTTAAATACATAGTGAGATAACTCACCGCCAAATGAATCGTGGCCAATTTTTTCCTTAAGATTTGATCTGTAGTACAACTTTTCATTCTCCACGCTTAAAAGAATGTTTCATTTTGGGGCGCCATCGCGTGGGGAGTGATGAATCTGTTTCTTCCCCTCATTCACGTTTCCTAGGTTTGGCGCGTTCCCAGCTCGCTCTGCCCCCTACCGCTTTACCCAGCGCTGGTTGCAGGCCAAAGGCGCAGAGACGCTTTTGGGGGGCGGGCTGAGGCTCCAGGGGCACCTGCGCATCCCCGGGGCCCCTTGCCGTTCAGAGGTAGTGGATTCTTCTCCCTTTTAGGGCCGCACAGCGGCCTTGAGCTTTCCGCTCGGACTCCGGTTCCGGAGCGCGTTCCCGGCGGCAGTCTGTGGCTTCGCGAACGGGCGGGCGCGCACGCACGCCGCCTCTGCAGGCGCCGCACGTCTGGACCTACGGGCGGAGACGGAGGCGGCGCAGGGCGGGGACAGCCGAGGGGCGGGAAGCAGGGCAGCGGTCCAGGCTGGGCCGCATCGGTTGTCAAGGGAACGGTGGCGTAGGTAGGAGCTGACGTCAGCGGGCGGCGCGCTGTCTGCACTGCGGCTTCCACCGCTTTTTCAGAGCCGGGGTTACTGGCGGCGGGGGTAGCCCTGTTGCCGTTTTACGCCCAGCGGGCTCCTCGTAGCGCGGGAAGCCGCTTCGCATTGTCCCGGGGTTGGCTCTGGCGAGACGGGCTGTCTGCCGTACTGCGCTCTCCTACCCGTGAGTACGCAGCAGGCGCGCTGGTGGCGGGAGCCCGGGCCCAGGCACTCGGTCGGCCCCGGCCTTCCCGGGGGGCAGTGGCGTGGGGGGCTGTGTGGATCCGAGGGCGTGGAGGTGGCACTGCGCCACTGCAAGCTTAGCGGCCAAGCGCCGCCGAGCGGATGGATGTGGTTTTGGGGAAATACATCAGCATACTTTTCTGCTCCCTCGCCTGGACTTCTTGGCTCCGGACTTCGGCGCCGTGTCCTGAAGGAGTGAATGTAATCTTTGCTTCTCCTACGTCCGATTATGGTTTAAATGCTTTTAAATCAGATGCGTTGTAAGTTCGCTTCGTTCTTTTTAGGATGCCAACCTGGTGCTGAATATTGAACCTTTGAATACCTTGTTAATTACATCTGAGAAAATGTGATCGATGCTTTACGTTTATAAGAGTCGAATTACATGAATAGGGTCTTTTTGATAGGTATAAAAATAGAAAAAATACGTAGGCTATTTACAAATCCCTACCAAATGGTTGTGCAGCCTCTCTCTTTTCGAATTTGGGATAACTGGAAAATAGATGGCCAGGCTTATTAAATCTGTATTTACTAAAATGTAAATATGAGTATAGGCTCTTACACTAAAGTATAGGAGTTTTTGCTATGTGGATTTAGTGATGTCTTTTATCTGCATACTAGATGGAGTTCACATAAGTGAACTCCCATAATTAGGTGTATATGTATAATCATTTTTTTTTCTTTCTACCATTTTTTTCTCAGTCTTTTCTGTCCAAAATGCCCTGATACCAAAGGAAAAGGAATATGGACCCCAGGGATCTGGAGCCTTAACTGATCATTGCTGAGCCAACTCAAATTATGTTTCTCTTTTCTTTTTAATGTCTTCAGTTTTACTCTTAAAAATCTATGCATAGCATGTTCTAATGTGAGAATTGTTTGTTTTGGACACACCTCCATCTCTTTGAGTAAAATTGGAAACTCAGGTATATATGTACTGGTTACTCATGGTTTTGATACTTAATAATACACACGCAGGTATTTATTTGAGAAAGAGGATGAATGTTTCTGCTAAGCTTTTCTACTGCAGTAGCATTTTCAGTGGTAGGCACAGAGGTTGTTAGTATATGTACTGCCAAGGCGAGCACAGGCACAGAGTTGTAAATTCATTGTCTGTGAATGTGCTCCCCACAAGCATAGGTTACTAATATAAGAGTGTATGCTCTTAGGAAAGTCAATCCTGAGATGGAATTTGGTTTCTTAAAAATGCATTGAAATGTTCATTTTTTACTTAAAACATTTAATGAAAAGTGTGTTAACATACCAAGTTAGATGTTTACTGCCTTTCAAAATTTAAAAATTGTTTTTGTTTTAAAAATGTAAGTATTTTATTCAAATATGATCCAGTTTGCTTCTTCACTTTATTTTGTGCTCTAAACTGATCCAAATGTACTCAAGTTATTTGCATACGATTGAGATGAGAGAAACTGGTATAAACATGATGAGTTAAAACTGATTGGTATAAACAATGACATAATTATGCCTGAAGAATACAATTTTTGTTTGGAACTTTCATATTCCAAATAAATCCTCTTTGTTTTAATAGGCTCCTGATTGAATTAATGCTTTATGTTACAACGCAGTGTTCCCCATAAAGCTGAGATATGCTCACCGGTGAGACTTGCATGAAATGTATGTATACAATCCATATTATTTACTTACTTTAAATTTTGGATTATTTTAAGGGATACTTTAATAGATTAATGAATAAAGTAGATGTCATCAACCAAATATTAACATTTAGAGATACTTAAGTGTTCAGTATTCAATTTTCTATTTGATATTGGTGATTAAGGTTAATAGTATTCAATGGATGGCAGTTTGCGACTCAGCTGGACAGAGTAAATAATAATTACAGCATATGGTTAGTTTTCATTCTTTCCTTTCAAAATGGATGTTTTACTCTAAGCAGTCAGAGGCAAACTTTTTTTTTAAAGCAAGCTAATAAATATTTTTAGGCTTGGTCTGTGCTACAGCTATTGAACTCTGTCTGCCGTTGAAGCACAAAAGCAGCCATAACAATTCTTAGCACAGTGGGCATGGCTTTGTTTCCATACAACTTTATTTACATAAACAGGTGACTGGCCTGCAGGTGTTGTTTGCCAACACCTGTTCTGGGGTATTCACTCATTCATTAAGCATTATTTATTGAATACTTTTTTGAATATTTATTTTGTGACAGACCAGACCGCATGATACCATGTTTCGCCAAAAATAAGACCGGGTCTTATATTAAGTTTTGCTCCAAAAGACGCATCAGGGTTTATTTTCAAGTTAGGTCTTATTTTTGGGGAAACACAGTAGTAGCTGGGGATATAGTTATAAACCACATAGTATAGTGAAAGAGACGGATGGTATGTTTATTTATGTAGATATACAAGTAATTGTACAATTTCAAGTTGGGTTAAGTGTTGTGAAGGAAAAAAATAGTCTCCTATGTGAGAAACAGAAATTTAGACGAGGTTGTCGAGAAACAGTCCACTTTAGAGGCAGCATTTAAACAGGCAGCTTAATACAAGTCAGGCGAGGGGTTAGAGGAAACTTCCACCAGAGAGCTTAGAAGAGTTAAGAAGCTTCCAAATGGGGAGAAGCAGCTTCGCATGGAAAGGAGCTTGTTCTGACAGAGGATCTAGAAGAGTGGTATAGCTCGAATCTAGGGATCTCAGGGAACATTGGTCTTGATTTGAAGCTGTAGCGGTAGGCAGGCCAGGAATAGAGAATCCTGAAGGGCATGTGAAAAACTTGTATAATTTTGTCCTGAGTGAAATGGGAAACTCACAGGGTCCTAAATAAAAGAATAACATGATCTATGTTTCAAAGGAAAACAGACTTTCAGCTTTTAATATTTGTTGAATGCTGATTATTTACGAGGCAAGTGTTAGCCATTTTTCATGCAAAATGATCTTCGACATAGGATTATTCTGATTTTATAGATAGGGAAGATGAAGTTTAAAGATGTTAAATAACTCGTTTAAGGCCACATTAACAGTGCAGATGCTACAACAGTGGTAAATGCTACTGTGTATCACAAGTAAAACAGTTAACTTAGCAAAGGAAACTTTCAGAGGGTGTAGCCCAAAAGATAAGAGGGGTACAAGTGAGTGTGGTGTCACCAAAGCCAAAAAAAAATTTTTTTTAAGAAGAAAGGACTGGTCAGTTCTAATGTAGCTGAAGAACTCATGCAGGTATTTATAAGACTGTTTTTTAACATAATAATAATGAAAATATGTTATAATAGAATTATTTATAAAATGACATGAGTCTTTATCATTTGTAGTTGAGAGTGAAGCCAAAGTAAAAACCAAAGTTTGTTTTGAGGAATTGCTTAAGACCCACAGTGACCTAATATGCGAAAGAAAAAAACTGAAGAAAAACATTGGCAAATCTAGAGGAAAAATCTCAGTGAGTAATTGATCGTTCGGTAATAGTGACTCAAATATCTTCATAAAATGATGACTTTTCATATTAAAAGTCTAAGGAACTTTGGAAATTAAAAACAGTAAATTTATGTCATGGTCAATAACACATGCGAAGTTTGCTCAATATTCTAACATCACTCTTACAATATTGAGTTCAGTCTTGAGTGCTGTCCTACAAGAATAACAATAGACAAACTGGTGAGAGTGACGGGGGCAGGAGGGGGGGGATAAATGGGTAAATGCCAAACTAGCCATATTACACATAATTGAAGAAAATCCAAATTTTTAACCCAGAACAACAATTTAGGAAATCATATCTTACTTCAGATATTCAATGCCTTATCTTTATTTAGACTTGCTCGTGTAATTCTACCCAGCAGAACCAGGGGAAATCAATGGAAACTTAAGGCAGTAATTATCCTTTTGTACGTGAGGTATGTTTCAAATGATACAATTTTTGACAGCACATTTGATTGAAAATACAGCACAAAAGGATTGAAAATACAGAACTCAAAGCAATACTAAACAAATTAGCAGTTTACTACAACCTGATTCCCAGGGTACCATAAAGAGTCTGTAATAGTATCTACAATTAATGCTCTATTCAATCTTCAAACCTGTATCACTATTTCATTTGGACCTTTTTATTCCTTTGACCATTGTCTCGTGTGTACACGCATACACACACACACACACACACACACAAATCATGTATGTTCTGGTAATTGGTACATAGTATTTCTTTGGCAGGAGTTTTATGATGAGTTACATGCATCGCATGTTTTACTTATACTAAATGTTTTCCTGTTTTGTATTTTGTTATGTGACCTGTTCATTTTAATATTCTATCTGGTAGCCATCAATATACACAATATATATTCTCAAGTGAGGCAAAAATAAGTGCAACATTGGCTAGAAACCAGCCATACACATGAGGGGTTTCATAGTACTCCAGTGTACTACATAACACCAATTTAGAATTACTGATAGAATAGAGAAGATTACGTCTCCCATAGTGGATGCTGTCCTAAAATAAAATGTGCTTCTTCTGGTGGTACCATTATACAGTGTGGTAGGGAATAGTGGCATATAGAGGATGGAACGTTGCATATTGGTATATGCCCTCCCCTTGGGTATGGTGATGTACATTGGTCAAAAGCATCTGGACTTGGGTCACAGTGTGGCCTCTCCCATGTGTCTTTAGGCCCAGCACAAGCAGCTACCAACCTTGGACAGCTTTATAGGCCCTATTACGGGCCAGGCAAAGGCAGTGGCTGACCTCAGTCTGCACCACAGCTCCTCCCAAAAGGCCTTGGAACCAACACTCTTGGTGGTTGGCTTTAGACAACAACAGAGCACCATCTAGATAGCCCACCCAAAGGGTCAGCCCCCTCTGTGGTTGTAGCCAGTCTTCACAACCAGGCAGCCTCAGGGTCATCCCTACCCACTGGTCTGCCAACAGCAGTCAAGTCTCAACTACAACAGAAAGCATACACAAGGGACACTCCTGGAGCACCTGGCTCAGGTGACCGGGGATACTGCACAGCTGGGCAACACAGGACACCTACTATATAAGGGCACCCTGCTAAGACTGGGAGAAGTAGCAGATTTACCTAATACATAGGAAAAAACAGAGGAAGCCAAAATGAAGGGACAAAGAAACATGTCTCAAATTAAAGAACAGGAGAAAACCCCAGAAAAAGAACTAAATGAAATAGAGGCAAGCAATCTATCATATACAGAGTTCAAAACAGTGGTTATACACAATGTGATACATAGATGATGTATTACAGAATAGTACACTTGAAACCTGTGTAACTTTACTAACCATTGTCACTACAATAAACTTTAAATAAAAAACAAAACAAAACAAAAAAAAACACTGGTTATAAGGATGCTCAACGAAATTAAGGAAAGAATAGATCAACTCAGTGAAAACTTCAACAAAGTTATAGTAAACATAAAAGGACACATAGAAACCATAAAAAAGAACCAATTAGAAGTGACGAATACAATAACTGAAATGAAGAATACACTAGAAGGAATCAACAGTAGATGAAACACGATTGAATCAGTGACTTGGAAGACTAACATAAAGCACCCAAACAGAACAGCAAAAAGAATTTAAGAAATGAGGATAGTTTAAGGGACCTCTGGCACACCATCAGGCCTACCAACATTTACATCATAGGATACCAGCAGGAGAAGAGAGAGAGCAAAAGATTGAAAACCTATTTGAAGAAATGATGACTGAAAACTTCCCCAACCTGGCAAAGGAAGTAGACACACAAGTCCAGGAAATGCAGAGTCCCAAACAAGATGAACACAAAGAGGCCCACACCAAGACACATCATCATTAAAATGTCAAAGGTTAAAGACAGAGAAAGAATCTTAAGAGCAGCAGGAGAAAAGCAGTTAGTTACTTACAAGGGAGCTCCCATAAGACTGTCAGCTGATTTCTCAACAGAAACTGCAGGCCAGAAGGGATTGGCAGGAAATATTCAAAGTGATGAAAAGCAGGTACCTAAAACCAAGACTACTTACCAGCAAGGCTGTCATTTATAATTGAAGGTGAGATAAAGAGCTTCCCAGACAAGAAAAAGCTAAAGGAGTTCATCACCACCAAACCAGTATTACAAGGGACGTAAGAGGGATTTCTTTAAGATTAAAAAAAAAAAGGTCAAAAATACGAATAATAAAATGACACTAACTACACCTCTATCAATTACTTCAGATTTAAATGGATTAAATGCTCCAGTCAAAAGACAGAGCAGTTACCAGTGGACGCCAAAAGCTTTCTTCCCAAACTGCCAAGAATTATACAGGCCATAAATGAGATGGGAATACTTTTTAATTTAAGGTTGGAGGTGTACGGATGGAACAAGGAACGAGATTTGCCTAGACCTTTGTTGTATCTTCGGGATATTTTTATTTTATTGAGGCTTAAACTACAAAATTCGGTGTATTCAAATTTGATCATGGTGAATCTACTTCAAAAGGAAAAAAAAATCCAACTTTATGAATGTTAAATGGAAGTTTGCCTTTTTGATCTAGTTTCCCGTGGAGTAGTTTATGAAATATGCTCCATAAGATGTACATTTTTTTCATCGTAACAAATTATAAACAATTTAACCATGTTTCCCCAAAAATAAGACGTAGCCGGACCATCAGCTCTAATGTGTGTTTTGGAGCAAAAATTTATATTTTATTATATTATATTATATTGTATTATATTACATTATATTATATTAAATTATATTACATTATATTACATTATTATTATATTATATTACATTATATTATATTGTATTATATTATATTACATTAGACCCAGTCTTATATTAAAATAAGACCGGGTCTTGTATTAATTTTTGCTCCAAAAGACGCATTACAGCTGATGGTCCGAATAGGTCTTATTTTCGGAGAAACAAAGTATTAACGTGCTACATTTTAATTAATTTTATTCTAGCTATTTTTAAAGAGAAAGCTAGAAATTGAACATTTTGTATATGATATGTTTCCATCTTCCTTCCCTTTCCTCCTCTCACTCCCTATTTAATTTTCATTTGTCATTAAGTTTTTGGATTTGCCAGTGACCTGCTATAGATCATGAACCATGTCAGAGAATAAAGCTGGTGATTGTACCAGTCTTAAATTATTCGTGATTCAATAAAATTGATGATTATTTAAAAAAAGAGACTTAGAGTAGCCAAATGGATAAGAAATCAAGACCCATACATATACTATTTGTGAGAAACCCATTCAGATCAAAAGATATACACAGACTGAAAGTACAGGGATAGAAAAAGATATTTCTTGCTAATGGCAAGGAAAAAAATAGTTGAGGTATCAATACTTATATCAGACAAAATAGAACTTAAAACATATATAATAATAGACAAAGAAGGACCCAGCAATTCCATTACTGGGTATTTGTCCAAAGAAACCTAAACCACTAATATGAAAAGACATATGCATCCTTATGTTCATTGTAGCATTATTTACGATAGCCAAGATATGGAAGCTACCTAAGTGCCAATCAATAGACAATTATATATACATATATATACAATGGAATATTACTCGGCCATAAAAAATAATGAAATCTTAACCATTTGAGACCACATGGATGGACGTGGAGGGTATTAAGTCAGACAGAGAAAGACAAATACCATGGTTTCAATTCTATGTGGAATCTTAAGAAAAAAGGAACACACAAGAGACAAACAGACTCAGACAAAGACAACAACCAGATTAGGGGAGGAGCTTGGGGGCTGGGTGAAAAAGGTGAAGAGATTAAGAAGTACAAATTGGTAGTTACATGTCCCGACCCGCGGGACACTACACGAGGGACCCCGAAGCACCTAGAAGGGAGGAAAATGGGAGACACAAAGACCGGAGACAAGACAGGAGTTCTGATCAAGTCTCTCTTTATTGCAGCTCAATCATGGGTTATATACATTTTTGTGCTGGGTGGAGGGGCATTAACATAAGCAGGGTTGCCGCAGGCTGATGGTCTTAAGCCATCTGGACATACCCTACAGAATGTGGGTGTTACCTAAAGACCCAAGTAACTTCCTCTATCTCATGCTTCTCAGTCATGTGATGGTGCCTTACAGGCACCCGCCCTCTACAGTTACAAAATAGTCCCAGGGATGCAAAGTACAGCATAGGGAATGAAGTCATTAATATTAAAATAACTATGTATAGTAATAACTATGTTATAGTTATAATAACCAAGTTGGTACTAGACCTACGGGAGGATCACTTTGTAAATTATATAAATGTCTAACCACTAAGCTGTACACCTGAAACTAATGTAAAGTAATATTGAATGTCAATTGTAATTGGAAAAAAATATATGTTGAGGCATGTATAATAAGACACTTGTCTTTATAAAAATAAGCTTTGACTGAACGGCACCCTCCACAACTAAGATTGAAAGGACAACAACTTGACTTGGAAAAAAGGCCTGGAAGTACACACTGTTGCCCAATAAAAGTCCTGTTCCCCTTCCCCAGCAAAATCTTTAAAAAAAAAAAAAAAAAAAAAAGCTTTGAAAATAAAATAAGAATGCCTGAAAAGACCTGAAACTCATACATTTGGGAATGCAAAATCGCATAGCCACTTTGGGAAGCAATTTGACAGTTATTTAAGGAGTCAAATATCAGTTTTTACCATGTAGCACAGCATTTCCACTTGGGGGTATTTGCTTAAGAGAAATGAAACCATATAACAGTGCAAAACTGAAAATAACTCAAATGTCTATTAATTGTTGTGCAGTTCTGCTCAGCTATAGAAAGGAATAAACTACATGGAACAATATGGGTGAATCTCAAAGCTTTATGCTGAGTAAACGAAACCAGACACAAAAGGCTGTATATACTGGATGATTCTGTTTATATGAAATTGTAGACAACACAAAACTATAATGATAGAAAGCTGTTCAGTGTTTAAGTGAGACCAAGGCTTGAGGGGTGGGGGTGAGTAGGGATTGACTTTGTAAAAGAACACGTGGGGTGGTGGAAATGTTTAACATGATTATGGTGGTGGTCACACGTCTTTATACATTTGCCAAATCCATTACATTTGCCCAAATCCATACACTTAAAATTGGTTAATTTTATTTTATGGAAGTTATATCAATATAGCTGATTTTAAAAACATACAAACTAAGCCAGAATCCTAAATGATGCACAGAAGGTAAAGATAAAAGGATGGGCAAAGGTATAATAGAACATGAACAAATGTATTTGGGACACTTCTAAATTCACTCATAATCTAATCCGTAAAATAGACTATTTTTGTGGTAGCACAACAAAACTAGAAATTTGTAACAAAAGTTTAAAATTTATAAACTACTTGGAAATTTTTAAACTATCCCATAAAATTGTTATCAAGAAATAGAAAATCAGAACTCCAAAAAGAGGGTCTTTTAAAAAGTAATGAAAATAGCAGTACAATGCTACAGAACATATGGGATGCTACCAAAGATACTTTGGGAATTACATTTATTGCAGTGGTTTTAAAAAAAATTGAATAAAGCCAAAGTAGGTGAATAACGAATATAAAGTCATTATAAAATTTAAATGTTACTAAAAGGTTGACAGATTAGTGGAAGAGAGTAAGTAAACTGAGCTTCATCTGATTAGCTTTCCAAGTGTTTCATTTTTAAAATCTTTTCTTCTAGAACATAATGTTTTTTTCTGTTTCTAATTTTTGTCTATTTTTTTCCAATTATTTCCTTTAGGAGTTTCCTCACAATTTGTATAATACTGCCGGTACATTTCTGGTACTCACTGAGAAAGTAGAAAGAAAAATTTACATATGCCCCCTTTTAATATAATAGAAATTCAAGGTTATTAGGTATGACTTTATTCATAGAAAGAAGACAAAAATAAATTTCCAAAAAAGTTAGCTATGATTTTCCTCAAATGAGGCAACCAGGGTTGAGCTTTGGATCTTCTTTTTGTCTGTATTTTCTGGGTTTTTTTGTATTTATTTTTTTTCTTAATTGTTTTAAATGAAGCATATATTGCTTCTGCAAATAGAACTTGTGAAAATAAACCTTTTTTTAAAAAAAGGAGATTATTAGATTTGATTAAGGAAGAGTGTTTTGGAGGATAGAGCTTTATAATTTATCCTTGAAGAATAGATCAAATTTGAAAATATATTTTAGGTAAGCTAAAGAGTCTTGGAGGTGGTAAAATATTAGATACATCTTGGGATACGAGGTTTTTTTTAGCATTTTCTCATCTTTTCACATACATTCGATATTTTCTAACTATTTTTAAACAAAGATTTTTCAAAACTTGAACTTCAGTTTTTATTGGTAAACTTACCCATTTTTGGGAGAATTCTTCATTTTGATATTGGCTTCCATCTTGTAGCACTTTGGTTTTATCCATTCTCTCTTTCCACACATATCTGAAACTTTTGTCACTCAAAATTTTAATTTTAGCATCTGCAGTTTTGTTGTTTTTTCCCCCACCCAATATGCTTTGCAATTCTCTTTATTGATGTTAATCCCACTTATATTAAATTCTTAATTTTGTTTATGCTATTCACTTTCCTTCATTGTTAATATTTCTGTTTTATTGGATTTGGCGGCTTTTAACTTCATTGTGCTACTTTCCTTCAGTGTTTGTTAGTTTGTAGTTGTTTGCCTAGTCATCTTTATTTTTGAGACTCACTCTCTCCTACCTGTCGGTTGTGTTCCACATAGTCTGCTTCTCCTGTTGGTGAAGATTGTACCTACCAGAAACACTGTGCTGTATCTCTCTATACTCAGCTGTTTTGTCATCTGAGTGAAGGTCACCATCTAATAGAGATGGAGATGGCGGACAGAGCTATCCCTCCCAACTCCTCCATTGGTCATCCTCAGGTTTATCCCCTCCTCCTCTTTGTATTTCTTAACTCTGAGCTTATGGCTTCTCCAGTAATACTGTTTTCTCTGGAGAAGCCTTTTCCTATGGGCTGTGGTTTTCTCTGGTTGTTTCTTAATAGGTCTAATTCTGCTTATTTTTATCGTGGAATTTCTCAAAATATTTATTTTATTGCTAGTAATATTCCTTTTTAAGTTCTAGCTGTTTTTCTATTAAAATATCTCTTATTTTAAATAATTTTAATTGGAAAAAGAGTTACAGGGGTATGCTTGATCTGTCATTTGATTTAACTTGATAATATTTAATACTTAGCAGTATTTTCAGTGATACGTTTGGACTAATTGCAGGGTGATCCTAGAACTATAGATTTGGTTTTAGAGTGTAATTATGAAACAGAATAAATGACCTGTGTGTGTTTTCTATTGGGGAACCCAAAGTGCTTTAGCTCAGTGGTTCTTTTACCAATTTCTCAAATATCTCTTAATTCGAGTATGGATCATTCTGCCACAGAGCAAAATAGCATTTAAGATTTGAGCAATTAACTTCTTAAAAGTCATTACGTACCTTTTCACACGTTGCTTAACTTATTTTATCTGAAGTTGCTCTCAGAGATTACTAATCTAACGCTGGGAGAATAAACTAGGAGAGTGTTAATCAGATGGTCTAGAATGTCACTGTGTTCAAGTAAAAAAATGAAGTAATCTTGCCAGTATTACACATTGTTGAACACTAACCAATGTGCTTTGACTTTATATAACCAAACTATGCTTAGCTGAACTTTGTTATTGTCTTCTTTTTCTAGCTTGACACTGTTAGAAGCAATCTTCAGAAAATTGAGGAAACTAAAAGTGAAGTAGTTGCTGCTAACACTAAAAACCCAGAGAAGAGATTGCCAGTCTCTAAAAGCAAACCAAGCAATTCACAGTCAACAGCTGAAAATCCAGATGGTGACATAAGTGTAGAGAAAGACAAACAAGAAAAGGAAAATAAGAAGGTTAAAAAGATAGTGTGCCAAGAAATGGAACTGGAAACTCCTGGGAAGAAGGTGGAGAAGGCACAGCCAGGTGTTCATCAGAAAAATGAGATGGCAAGCAAAGAAAAAGAAAATAATAATTTAGATGAGGAAGAAGTACTGAAGCAAGTATACCACTCCCAGGTAGCTGAAGAAATGGCAAAGGAGATTAAGAAGAAAATAAGAAAGAAGCTCAAAGAACAGTTGACTTACTTTTCCTCAGATACTTCCTTGCATGATGACAAATTGAGCATTGAAAAAAGGAAAAAGAAAAAAAAGAAAGTTCCAATCCTGTCTAACGCTGAAACAAGGTACTTTATATTGATAAATGTAAAATGTTCTCTTAAAAAAACATTCTACGATTTTTACCTTTTTTGAGTGATATCTGTAATTTCACAAAGAAAATTCTTAGACTTTCATTTGGACACATTGCCAGTACAATAATAACAGCTAACCTTCCCATAGCACCATACTATGTGCCAAATGCTTTACAAAAATTAACTTTTTATTCCTTATTAACAACGCTGTGAGGAATGGTAATGTTATTTTTTGTAGATGAAGAAACTAAAGGGTTTATATCAGAACCAGTAAGAAGCTGAGCCAAAACCTTGGCCATCTTGCTCCAAAGTCTCTACCCATAACTATTCACTTAACATCTGCTTTTTAAATAATAGAGACCTAATTACTCCCCTATTTTTTGAGTTATAAATGCCTGTTTATATATGTGAATACAGCATTTTTCCCTTATTATACCAATAACGTTTGCTTATTGTAGAACTTACAAACCCAAAGATAAAAGCAATCCAATCAATGAAAGATAATCGCTCAGCAATTTGGTTTTTAGTAGTTTTCTGTTTATGATGCCTTTATTTATGTATGTATGTATTTATATATTTAGATAGATAGATATGCTTGCTTGCATATACAATGTGAGTTTCTGAGCATATTCATACGTATATATCTCTGCTTAGAGATATATGAAAATGAAACTAAAAATGTCCTTTAACTACCATAATTTGTTTTTTATAATCCATATTTAGGTAAACAACTTGAAGTGGGGACATTCTATATTTGACTATCACCTGGCATATGCGGGCAGTTTTCCCTAATGTCCTCATCTAAAAATAATTCCCCTTATTAAAAGCTAGACAGTGATAACAGAGGGCAAATGAGTGGCTATAGGGGCATATATGCTATGATCAGAAAATATGGTGAATGTTGAAATAAAAAAAAACTTATTGCTATTAATCCCCCTCAAAAATATTCCCCCTCGCTTCAATCACACTCATCCCATTGTTCTTGCCACTTTCTGAAGCAGTTCTGGAAATCCTCTTTCATGTGTGTCTTTAGTTGAGCTGTCGTGGCTGTCTTGATGTCCTGAATTGATTCAAAACATTTACCTTTCATGGTCAATTTGACTTTGGGGAAGAGCCAGAAGTTGCATGGTGACAGATCCGGTGAATAAGGTGGATGAGGACACACCATAATGTTTTTATTTGACAGAAATTGCAATGTATGACATAGAGCCTTTTCCATTGTGATCATAAAATACAGTGAATGTTGCTGCTGAGTGCCATCCAACAGAAAGGCAGGGATCTTCAATACAGGAACAGGCTTGTAGAAGAACCTTAGTAATAGTGTGTGACAAGTTTCAACTTGTTTGATGTAGTCAGTCATGTGTGAGCTACAGTTGGGAGAAGGTGTGTTTTATAGTGTGCCATAAATCATCCTCCATCATGACAATGCTCCATGTCACACATTGCTTCGTATATGGCAATTCCTGTCAAATAAAAACATTATGGTGTGTCCTCATCCACCTTATTCACTGGATCTGGCACCATGCTACTTCTGGCTCTTCCCCAAAGTCAAAATGATTCAGGACATTTTCAGGACATTGAGGCAGCCATGACAGCAAACTAAAGACACTCACGAAAGGATCTCCAGAACTGCTTCAGAAAGTGGCAAGAACTATGGTATAAATGTGTTCAAAGCGAGAGGGAGTATTTTGAGGGGGATTAATGGCAATGTGTCTTTTAATGTAATAAATATTTTTTATTTAAACATTCACCATATTGTTTGATCACACCTCATATTAGTATATTTGTTAGTTATCTGTTGTTGCATAAAAAAATTACACAATTTAGCGGCTTAAAACAGCAAACATTTATTGTCTCATAATTACTGTGGATCAGGAATCTGGGGGTGGCTTAGCCAGGTGCCTCTGATCAGGGTCTCACAGGCTAGAACTGGGATGTCAGCTGGGGCTGTAGTCATCTCAAGGCTTAGCTGGGGAGGATCTGCCAAGTGACATTGCTGTTGGAAGGCTTGGAAGATCAACTGTAAGCTCACTCATGTGGCTCTTGGGTCCTGACTGGCTTTTGGCCAGGGACATCAGTTGCTTGCCATATGGAGCTGTCCATGTGGGCTATTCACAACAGTGGGTAGTTGCTTCCCAGAGTGAGGAGAGAGAGACAGAGAGAGAGAGAGAAAGAGAGAGAAAAAGTCATAGTCTTTTTGGAACCTAATCTTGTTAGTGGCATCCATTACTTTTGTCACGGTCTGTATTAGAAGTGGGTTATTAGGTTCAGCTCCCAATCAAGGCAAGGGGGATTACATAAAGCAATGAATATTAGGAAGCAGGGATTACTGGGGGCCATCTTAGAGGCTCTTCACCACAGTATATTACAAATCCTCTACTCAAAGCTACCATATCTGTTATGAACTTGTAAGCTCATTAATTTTAATTAAAACCATGACTTATGTGACAGGGACACGCAAGTCTCTTTAAATAGTAGTATTTGATGAGACGGTGAAATAGCATGGCTTTCAAGAATGACCAATTTGAAGTATTTCTCTAATCTTTTTATTTCTCAATTTTTTTTTTTGAACTATGACTATATACTGGAAGTCAATTTTTGATTATTTAGATGCAGATATTTTACTTGTTAAATTAAAAGAAAAATTAATAGGTTGGCTTCTCAGTACAACTCAGTATGCTCCTGGGATGCTACCCCTTATGATTTATTAGTTCATGTGACGCACATTTTAACTTTAAAATTGACCTTCAGAAAATGTAGCGGCACAGCAGCCACTGAAAAACACAATTAATTTTACCTAATATTCAGAGGTTGAATATCTGAAGTCTCCTTGGAAACAGAACAACCTTAAAACACATTGTTTTATTTTAAGTAAAGTAATTTAGAAATTTGTTCATTGATCATTTACTAGGCAGCCGGGTGAGGATGCTTTGATTAATCCCGTGTAAAGACAGATCCATTGCACAAATACAATTACATTTTTACCTGGAGTTTAGAATTCAGTTTAATTTGCTTCATGGGCTATACAACTCATCACCAGCTTTAAAGTAATACCCACAATACATAGTTTGACAGCTTACCATTGTAGTGCAAAAGAAAACATGTATCGCCTAGCTGGAACTAGTATTGATTCTAGGATTATCCTTGCCTCTATTCACTGTTTACTTTGCTGCACCATGAATAATAATAATAGTAATAGTATAACAATAATATATTTATAACACCATGTACTTGGATATTTGCAGTACATTGCCCATCTCTGATGTCACAATTGAAGGTAAACAAAAGAAGGAATGTCCAGTTGGAACAGTTTCTTCAGATTCTCATCAAAACGATGAAATAACCTCAGTGAAACAAAACATAGAAGACAGCATGCAAGATGACACAACATCCAAACCAAAAAAAAAGAAAAAGAAGCCTAAAGCAGGTTTGTTACCTGTATTGAATGAAAAAATGTGTTCCTTGATAAGTATAACTTGATTCTATGCCTTTAACCCTTAAAACTAAAGAAAATCTAGTCCCAAAGGATATAATTGAAAAAAAAAATCCAATATAAAACATTTGCTACTTGTTCAACATTCATTTATTTGTTACTGAGTCTCTGTGATGTATTGGTATTACCTGACTTGTATCTAATTCCTGACTTAATTTAGCTCTGGAATGACAGTGACTTTGTAGTTGCTCTTGTAGTATAGAAGATTTCTTTCTTATCCCATTGAGTTTAGAGCCCCTAAATAATTTAAACTCCTAGTTATTGAAAGCTTTAAATGGTCAACAGTCAATAAACATATAAACATTTCAGATGTTAAGGCTGCATGCCTCTGTCAAGCATGGTGTCTTCCCAGTTTCTCAGCCTAATTCAGCTTGTCTTTCCTTCCCACTTTTCCTTTTCTCCTCTCGCTTTCAGTCCTCCTCTTTACTCATGTCTTTTTTCTTATTTTTCTTATTATTCGTGTCTTTTTCATACCTCTTACATCCTTTCTTTTTCCTTTTCAATTTCCATTTAATTGGCCCAAAATTGGAACTAATATAGGGAATTTACAATTTTTGGTACTTATTCATTGGATTATAAAATTGATGTTTTGTGATTACTGTAATTAAATTTTTAAAAACTTGTTGAAGTATATACACATAGAAAAGTGTACATATATATTACATAATGAATTTTCACAAACTGAACATGCCCATATAATCATCATCCAGCTCAAGAAACAGAATATATCATTAGCACCCAGAAACCCCCTCAAGTCCCCTTCTAGTTCGTTGCTCTTCAAGAGTAAACACTATCTTGACATCTAACACAGTTTACTTTTGCCTGCTTTTCTACTTTAATATAAATAGAATCATAAATATTGTGTTCTTTTGTTTCTGACTTTTTTCACTCAAAATTATTTTTGTGAGATATATACTCTTGTTGCATGCAGTTGAGCTTATTCATTATCAGTTCTGTTTTTGTACTGTATAGATATCCATTATATAAATATACCACAATTAATTTACCGATTGTATTGATGGACATTTGAGTTGTTTCTAGTTTTAGGCGATTACAAATAAAGCTCTAATGAATAGTCACGTCTTTTGCCAAGTATATGTATACATTTCTCTTGGGCATATTTTTAGGAGTAGAGTTATAGATTATGGGTATAGATTATGTTATAGATTATGGGTATTCTTCACTTTCATGGGTACTTCCGGTTTTCCAGAATTGGTTTACCAATTGATACTAGCAGTATTTGAGACTTTCCGTGGCTCTGCATCTTCACTAACATTTACATTGTCAGTGATTTTTAGTCATTCTTAGGCATGTATATTTTATTTTGACTTTAATTTGATTTTTATAACTAGTGAAGTGAGCATCTTGTTCATGTTTATTAACTACTTGGATATCTTCATTTGTAAATTTGTTCAAGTCTTCAGTATATTTTTTTAAGAAATGGAGTTGTTTTTTTCTGATTAATTTGTGAGGCTATTTTGTATATATAGATATTAGTCTTAGATATAAATACATGTGCACACATGTATATTGCAAATATCCTTCCTCTCTGAGTTTTATTATTTTATTGGTATCATTTGAAAAATAGAATTTTTAAATTTTGTATAGCTCAATTTAGCCTTTTTTCTTGTCTTTGATGGTAAGTACTTTCTGTGACTTAAGAAACCTCCCAAGTCCTGCAGTTGTTTTGTATATATTGTTTTCTCAAAGTTTTTTGTTTTACTTTTCACAGTTAGCTCTGCAGTTCATCTGGAACTGATTTTTGTGTATAGTGAGAAGTAGTGATCAAGACCCATTTTTTCCCCCATGTGAATTTATAATTGATCTCGTACCGTTTACTAAAGAGAGCATCCTTTTCCCTCTATTGCGGTGTCACTTTTATCATAAATAACATGAGAATGTAATTGCATCAGTTTCTGTAGTCTGTTCTGTTACATTAGACTGTTTGCACCAACACCACCATGTTTCAATTACTATGGCTTTATAATAGATCTTGGTATTTAGTAGTGTAAGTACTCCAACATTTTTCTTCTTCAGCATTGCCTGGGATATTCTTTACCCTTTTCATTTCCATATGAATTTTAGAAGCAGCTTTTCAATTCTCTCTCCTTCCCTTCCCCCACCCATGATTTTGATCCACATTGGGTGAATCTAAAGAGAATCACAATTTAACAACTCTCTAAATAGACTTGATATCTTTACAGGGTATTGCTTCTTGCCATTCGTGAAATTGGTGTGCACCACCACTTATTTACATCTTTACTTTATTTTGATAATATTTCAGCAGTCTCTTTAGATTTATTTCTGGATATTTGATGTCTCTTAATGTTACTATAAATGGCATTTAAAAAATTGTTTTCTATTTGTGTGTCACTGGTATATGTATGTAGAAATGTAATTGATTTAAAAGTTGTTGACATTGTATCCAGTTTCTTGCTAAATCCATTTATTATTACTAAGAATTTATCTATAGATTGTTTTGAATTTTGTACATACACAGTCCTATCATCTGTTAATGATAGTTTTTTAATCATGAATAAATACTGAATTTGATCATGTACTTTTTCTGTATCTATCAATATGATTATATAAATTTTCACCCTTTTTTCTATTAATGTGTTTAATTGTTATTCATATATTAAACCATCTTTTTTGTTCTTGGCAGGGGTAGGAGACCCACTTGGTTGTGATATATTATCACTCTCTTTGCTTACTCTGGATTGAATTTGCTGATACTTTGTTTAGGATTCTTATCTCTGTTGTCATGTGAGAGATTGGCTTATACTTTCTCTTTCTTGAAATACCCAGAGTTTTTGATATCAAGGTTTTGGTGTTCTCAAAAATAGTTCAGAAATATTTCATTTCTTTCATTTCCTTGGAAGTATTGTGTAAATTGCTGTTATTTCTTCCTTAAATGTTTGGAGGAATTTATTAATGAAGCCTTTGAGGCTGAGATTTTATTTTCAGGAAGAATTTTAAATCAGATTTAGGTTTTTAATAAGTATTATACTCTTCATATTTTATTTCTTTTGTCAGCTTTGATAGACTGTATTTTTGGAGGAATTTGTCCATGTAATCCAAATTTTAAAATTTTGTATGTATACATCTGAAAAGGGTGCCCCTTGATATTGGTACTTTGTTTTCTCTCAGTTTCTTGATCAGTGTAAGGGTTTTCAATTTATGAATCTTTTCAAAGAACCGAACTTTTTAGCTTTGATTTTATGTATTGTACATTGTGTATTGTTTTAGTTATTTATTCTATCTATATTATTTCCTTCTTTCTCTTTTTTTTGGGTTTGATTTGCTGTTTATTTTTAGCTCTATAAGATGGATTTTATAAGATTTCAGTCTTTATATTCATTTAAGAGTTTAAATTTCCATTCAAGTACTACTATAGCTGCATCCCACAAATTTTTGAATGCCAAATCTTCATTATCATTCAATAAAAATATGTTTTGATTTCCATTTTAATTTCTTCTTTGATCATGCCTTACTTAGAAGTATATTATTTAGTCTCAGGCAGTAGTTGATTTTTTTAGTTATCTTTTTGTTGTGGTTTCTATCTGCCATCGTTGTTAGAGAACATACTGTGAATTTTAGTGTTTTGAATTTATTGAGGCTTTTTTTATGACCAGCTTATGGTCAACCTGGCAAATATTCCATGTGCATCTGAAAAGAATGTGAATTCTGATGTCATTGTGTGCAGTGTCCTATATACGTAAGTTAGATTAAGTTTATTGTGTTTAGCTCATCTTACTGATTTTTTTGGCCTGCTTATTCTGTCAGCTACTGAGACAGACGGGTATTAAAATCCTCACTATGATTTTGGGTTTCTCTGTTTTCTTTTATTTCTGTTATTTTTTCTTGTTGTATTTTGAAGCTATGTTACTCAACATATGCATGTTTAGGATTATTATACCTTGCTGTCAAATTGACACTTTTATCATTGTCTTAGTCTGTTCAGGCTGCTATAACACAATACCAGAGACTGGATAGCTTAAACAAAAAACATTTATTTCTCACAGTTCTGGAGGCTGGAAAGTCCAAGATCAGGCACCCACAGATTTAGTGTCTGGTGAGGGCCCGCTTCCTGTTGCAGACTGGTGTCTTCTCACTGTAACCTCACATGGTGGAAGGGGCAAGGAAACTCTCGGGGTCTCTTATATAAGGACACTAATCCCATTCATGAGGATGCCACCCTCATGACCTAATCAGCTCCCAAAAGTCCCACCTCTTAATACTATCTTAATACTATCACATTGGAGGCTAGGATTTCAACATATGAATTTTGCAGGGCACAGCATTCAGGCTATACTAATCATTATATAGCACTCTTCTTTATCTCTAATAATTCATTTTCCCTTGAAGTCTATTTGCGATATGAGTTTGTATAGGTAAAATAAGCACTCCAAAAACTCCAGTAAGATGAGCTGAACACAGTAAACTTGATCTGACATACATGCATGCATGCATACATACATATATACATTGTTTCCCATTCTCATGTCTCCGTCAACACCCACAGTACAGCTCTAGTTGGCTCCAACCTAGTGGGGGAGGGGTAGCCTTCAAACCTGTGCTTGGTCCATGGACCCCAAGTCTAGGCAGGGCTTGCCAGTACTCCATTCCTCCCCCACCCCACACCCTAGGCTCCCTACCTGTGTCTTCTTTGCACGCCCTTTGCTTGGGCCACAGTGTGTCCGCATTGCTTTCCTTTTTACCTTCACCTGTTTTCTTCTCACCTTAACACATGTGGATCTCAGCTCCCATGCTGTAAGCTCCTTGGAGGCAGGCCCTCAATAAATGTGAAGTGCTGCTGCTGCCCACCATGCAAAGAAACAAAAATACTTATTGTTTTTAAATTTTCTGTGTCCTTATATTTATCATCTCACTGTTTTCTATATGATCCACCTGTTTTATGTTCCTTTTTCTCCTTGTCTTCTTTTGAATTATCCAAGTTATTTTATCTTCTCCCTTCAGTAGCTTGTTATTTATACATTCTTTTAAATTTTTTAGTCATTACCCTGGAGAACATAAAGTTTATTCTTGACTTATTGTAATCTAATACAAATTAATTCCCTAACGAAATACACTTTCCAGTGCTGGAAGAACATTAGAATAATTTAATTCCACTTTAATTCTGTCAGGTGTTTTTTCTGCATATAATCCTCTCCTGACTTATGTATTTTAGTTGTACATATATTTTAACTTTCACAGATGTTACAGTTACTACTTTGTACAGCTGGCATTAATATATATTCACCCCAAAGTTTACTATTTCTTAATGAATTTCCATTTTTCATCTTCTTGAAGAACTGTTTAGTGTTTCTCTTTGTATAGGCCTGCTAGGTTTTGTTATGTTAAAATGCTTTTACTTTCCCTTCATTTTTAAAGCTTATTTTCTGGTATGGAATTTTAATTTTTAGGTTATTTTCTTTTAGTACTTTAAGGAAATCATACAGTTGCCTTTTGGCTTCCATAATTTCTGTCCCCAGCATCAGTCTTATCTCTGTTTCTTTGAAGTGATTTTGTCTTTTTTGGTCTGTGGCTGCTCTTTATATTATTTTTATGTCTCTGATTTCAGTGTTTCATCATAGTATGCCTACATTTGGTTTTGTTAAAATCTACCCTGCTTAGAGCTTACTGGTTGATATTATATAATATATCAGCCATTAAAAATTCTTGGCCATTTTTTTTTAAATATGGCTTCTTCACTATTCTGTGCTCTTTTTCTAGATTATAATGTCACATATATGTGTTCACAGTTTTTTATGTTTTTCTTTCCACCATGTTTTTTTTTCCCCATTGTTTTTCAATTTGAATATTTATTTTGATCTTTCTTCTGGTTCATTAAACATGGCTTTCTCTGTGACAAGTGTGTTGTTAGACACTATTGAGTTTTTAATTTCAGATATTGTATTTTTCGGTTCCAGGAAGCCTTTCTTTTTTTTCATGGATTTCAAATCTCTATAGACAAAGTCTTTCCTTGTAATAATTATTTTGTCTGTCTTTCCCTTTATTTTCTTGAGCATATGATCAGTTATTTAAAGTCCTTGTGTGCTAATCCAGTCTGGATCATCTGTGGGTCTGCTTCTGTTTCCTGTTTTTTCCCTTGGTTATGGTCATTTAGTCTTGCCTCTTTTATGACTAGTAACTTTTCATTGTATGTTGGACATTGTGTATAGAATCCTAGAGGCTCTGTATGATTTTATCTTCAACTAGAGAGAGTTTCCTCTCTGTTCTCTTAGGCAGATAGATTAGGCAACTGATTCAACCATTGAGCTAAGTTAGGGCTGGGTTTTAGTTTTGGTAAGATTCTATTTCTGATTTGTCCTGTTCCTAGGATGTGGCCTTCCAGGTGTTTGAAATTGAGAGCCTGGCAGATATTTGTCTCGTCTGCCCTAAATGACTGTGGGAGATTCAGTTTTGCTTTTCAGAGGTTTTCATTAGTCCTTTAGCCTTCTGCCCCATGCAGCTTCAAAATTTGGCAAATGTCTGAGGGGGAGACTGGTTTGAGGCCCCTCAAGTCTCCAATTTTGTCACTCCAGCCCACGTAAATGCCAAAGTCTCTGCTGGTTTCTCTGTCCCCCAGTAGGGACCTTCTGCCAGGGACTACACCAGGATTTTCAACCTCTAGCTGTGCCCAGAATTGGTAAGTGACCCCAGGTGAAAAGTGGCTGTAGGTATAAATTGACCATGCCCTCCCTCTAGGGCTTCATCTTTGCCTATTTTGTTTCAGGCCCCTCCCCCTGACAGGTTATTGTTTCCAAGTACCAAAAGACTAGGACATTTCACTCCCTCTTTAGCCTCTTGCATAGCCTCAGAATTCAGTTTTGTGATGAAAATTGGCCATGTGTTTGAGGCCCCTCAAATCTCTAATTTTATCACAGTAGCCCCATGCAACCACTAAAAGTTTTCTTGGTTTCTCTTTCTCCCAATAGTCATCTTTTGCTTTGGTCAAACCTTGATCCTCAGCACTCACGGTGAATCAGCAAATGACCCCAGAGACTAAAACAGCTGCTAGTCTGTCAGCTTACCTCTGAATGGTTCTCCCTCTCTAGAATGTTAGTTCATCTGTTATACATTGTTTCTGTACTTTATCTGATGCCTTTTTAAAAGTAAGATTTTTGTAATTCATTTGGCTTTTCAAGTTGTTACCAGAAGCATTGACCTTTTACATCCTACTACATCCTACCCGGAAGCAGAAATTACAGTTACAAATGAATTGACTGATATATATTCCACTTAGAAAATACCTAGATAAAATTACTTTTTATTTCTGCTCTCTTTTTCTTGTTTTGTTTTTGGTCTTCGTTAGGGAAAATAAGAAAGATTCCTCACCCTAGTTTAATACATTAGTAAATGCAGTGTTTTACTCTCACAGTGTAGTCTGCTATTGTCTGGGTTTTTTTCCCTTTATTTTTCCTTGAACTTTCTTTGTTAACAAAGACAAATAATCATGAATCATAAAGATTAGGTTATAATGGAATTCAACAAATATTGTTGAATATATTGTGGGAACAATTATAATGTTGATTTTCTTTCATGCTTACAGTTTCAGATGATTATGAAGGCACTGATGCTAATGATGGTGTTCATGAAATAACAAGTCGAGATAGTCCAGTTTATCCCAAATGTTTGCTTGATGATGACCTTGTCCTGGGAGTTTACATTCACCGAACTGATCGACTAAAGTCAGATTTTATGATTTCTCACCCAATGGTAAAAATTCACGTGGTTGATGAGAATACTGGTCAATATGTCAAGAAAGATGATAGGTAATTTTTTTTTTTAATTGCACTGCCAACCCTTGAAATTGCAACTGTCTACAGTAGAAGTCATCTTTTCTGCTATTGAAAGTCAATGGGAATGGGGCTGTGGATTTGTATTGGAGGACAGGTTACTAACTGTAGGAGTTTATCAACCATTCATATTGATCATTATGTTTTATAGAAGAAATGGAAAGCATCTGTTAATTCAATAGTTCATTTTAAGTAGAGGGAACTTGAGAGAGTTTCTACCAAGAATAACTGATTTATGGCATTTAACTTGCATTGTAAATCATCTTATGGTACACTGTAAATGCATTAGTTGTCTACCCTTATATTTTTGCTTTGACGTAATGTTGCCTGGGCCTCAGGAGAGGTAAACAAATCTTGAATTTAATTCCTTTCTTAATATTACTTCTATAGTTAACACATGCTTGAAGGCCCAAATGAAATACAATAAGATAAATGACTATCCTAGAATTCAAAAAAATTATTTGTTTGGAAAGGTGGCAGGGATAGGAAACCTGAAGAGATTATCAAAAAGGTCATTTACTTTTGCAGTTGCCTGAGGACATACAAAAGAGATATGATACGCCTTGAAGGTTTTACAATCCTGTTGTGCTCATTTTCTTACTTAAATGTACTATACTATTTTATGACAAACTCATTTAAAATCTGAAGGAGTTACTTTATTCCAGCTCTGAATGCTGAAAGTATAATCATAACTCTCACTTTATATTTCTATAATAAAGTAATTTTGTGAAACTAACTGATAGAATGTAAATGCAAAATGATAGTAAGGTACTACTACCGCTTTTAAGTCTTGTAAAATTTGTAATTTTCCTTATGTATTGTATCTATTCATTATTTTTGGTTGTCTCACCATGAATACCATATTTTTATTTTTTTTCTCACATTCTCAAATTTATAAAGAATTGTGTTAATGGAAATATCTTTTTTTGAACAGTAAACGGCCTGCTTCATCCTACTTTGAAAAAGACAATGTGGATTATATTCTTCCTATTATGACTCAGCCGTATGATTTTAAACAGTTAAAATCAAGGCTTCCAGAATGGGAAGAACAAATTATATTTAATGAAAACTTTCCCTATTTGCTTCGAGAATTTGATGAGAGCCCTAAAGTCATCCTGTTCTTCGAGGTATGAAATGAATAGATCAATTTAAACTAAATTTTAGTTAATGCAGTCATCCCTCAGTACCCACAGGGGATTGGTTCTAGCACCCTCTGCAGACACCAAAATCTGGTGTCATAAGTCCCTCACAAAAAATGGCACGGTATTTGCATATAACCTGTTTGCATACAGGCTACAGCAAGGTATGCCTACACATCATTTCATTCATGTTGATTCAGCATAGTGCTCAGTGCATGGCATATTCAAGTTTTTGGAACTTTCTGGGATTTTTTTTTTTTTTTTTATAGTTGTAGTCTGTGGTTAGATGGATCTGTGGATGTGGAACCACAGATACAGAGGGCCAACTTATAGCACAAAGGGTAGGCTATTATTTTTAGTAGTTCAATGTACAACAAAGTAATGTAAGAATTTAATCTCTAGGATTTAGTGTTTGTAATATGCAATGGAGATACAAGTGAAAGATACAAGAAATAGCACATTTATTTGTTGAGCATTTACTAGTGTAAGAAGTTAGCCTTGATTTACTCTGTATTGTTTAATCCTTAAAACAATGCCGTGACTATTAATTGAAATGTTGAATCTATTGTGTATCTCTCTAATCTTCCATTCTTAACCCATTTCGCAAGGTGTGAACTCATTTATCTATCAGATTCCCTAAGAGTTTATATACTTCGGGAAATAAATGTGAACATACACAGATTACTTGACTAAGTATACAATGTAATATATAATCAAATGAAGTAGAACTTCTTAAATGTGAAGGGTAGTGGAGGGTCAGAGCAGGCAGGCAAAGCTTTATGGAGTAGATGGCCTTTGAGCTGAGGTGTTATTCTAACTTTTTACTGCAAAGGAAATCAGGGTTCGGAGTGGAAAGTGATTTTTCCAGTCATTCCAATTCTAAGTACAGGTAATTTGTATTTGAAGCTAGTTTAAACCTGAAATACCACTTTTTTTTCCCTCCATGTTATAGCTCCATAAGCAAAGAGAAGTAAAGAGCACTTCTAGCTTAAGCAAGGTGGCAAATTTTAGCATGGTAATAGCAAGGCATCACCAGAACCAATGATTGATTTTGCAGTTACTTGTTTTTATGATCCTTAACTTTCAGGCGATCCATGTGTGTTTGTGAAACGAATATTCTACCATTCACATCTGAGTATGTTATATGATTTATACAAACCTGTGATGTTTTTAAAAAGTGATATAATTTGCGTGTCAGAGAACTTTTTCTGTCATAGAAATTTATCATTTGTTAACTATAACCTTTTATATTCATTTTAGTAATATTATGAGATTTAAGAAAGATAGATTATTGGACTGTAAACACTTTGGTTGCTTCTTAAATTTTAATATGTTTTATTGTCTACAAAATACTTTCTGATTGCAACTTTTTAAGGGTTTATTGAGGTCAACTTGATAATACCTACCAGAAGTCTTAAAACTATTACTGTACTTCTAGGTATTTCTCTTAAGGGAAAACGACAAGTACACAAAGATGTATGTGCAAGGATATTTATTTAAACCCTGTTTACAATAGCAAAAATTTTAGGGACCATTCTCTTCAATCAGTAAAAGGTTTAGTTAAATAAATTACGTTTTTTTTTTAAATTCATGTTATTGATAATACAGAAGAATACTAGGCAGCCATTATCATGAATATACATGAATATATATATATATATATATATATATATATATATATATATGGTTGGTGCAAAAGTAATTGCGATTTTTGCAATTTTTAACCTTTTAAACCTCAATTACTTCTGCACCAACTTAATAATATTGACTTGAAGAAATATCCACTACATAGTATATGAAAATAGTTTGTAAAATAGCATTGGGTTTGTAGTAATACAGATATATGTAGGAACACACAGACAGGTTTAGATCCATGTAAACCAGATGTTAATGTTAACCTGTGGGTCTGGACTATAAATTGTTTTTACCTTGTTAAAGATATTATATAGTTTTTTTACTGAGCATGCATTACATACATCTGAAGGCAGATTTAAGTAAATAAAGAACAGGGATGAATGGAGTCCATATATTTTAAGCATTCTTCTATAAAGATTTGTTATCTCAGCTGAGCTTTTGATAATTACCAGTAAGTACAAAGTGATAATCTCTGACAAGTCCTAGAATACAGATAGTCTCTGTAGCAAGTCGGTTGCAGATCCAGGAGCTGTGACATCCAGACAGGCTGGAGATGTGAAAGAAAATGTCTTGAGAAGCCTAATGAAAACATGTATCCAAATTGAAAATCCCCACAGGAAGGTGATCCAAGGAAAGAGCCAGAGATAAAGCCCTGAGTTTTTTAAACAAACCGTCCATCAAAGTCTGCTTTCATACGTTTAAAAAATGATCAAGCTTTAAGAACTGGTATATTTATGCCTAGACTATATTTGAGATAATTAATATTTTGTTTTGGATTTAAAGTTAATCTTAATAGATCTATTAATAAAAGATAAAGTTTTCAAAAAAATAGATCCTCACTAACAGGATAACTTAAAGATGAATGAAGTGAGAGAAAAATGTTTTTCCTCCAATAAGGAAAACTTTTTAAGTAAACAAATTTTTCTTTAAGTTTTCATAATACATAGAAAATAACAAATTTTAGGTAGCCTAGTCTTCTGTGAAATAATTCTTTTCTATTTATTTACAGATTCTTGATTTCTTAAGCATGGATGAAATTAGGAATAACTCAGAAATTCAAAACCAAAAATGTGGCTTTCGGAAAATTGCCTGGGCATTTCTCAGGGTATGTTTTTCATCCATTTTAAATACTTTTAAAATAATCTTCAAATCCGATTGGCTGCGTTTTCCCAAGTCAGTTTGGCTTCATATAAGTAGTTACGATCTAAGGTAAGATTGCAATAGTAGAGAGTTAATAATTCAAGCCCAAGTTATGCTTATTTAGATTCTTAAACATTTATTGAGTGCCTAGTTTGTGCCAGGTACACTGTTTGGCTCTAAGGATACAGCATTGAAAAAGACACAGACAGCCTTGCTGTGATTTATTCAACAAATATTTATTCAACCCTTTTTATGTACCAGCCACTACTCTAGTCAGTGAACAGAAAACATGAACTTCATATTCTAGCAAGAAAAACAGACATAAAACAATTGATTATACAATTTTTCATTTATTACAATTTCTATAAATACTATGAAGTGGTATGGGGTGGATGATGAAAAACATCCTGTGGGGTCAGAGAATCTTCAGGAAGAGACATTGAACCTGAATGTTAGCTAGGTGCTAGCAGTGGGGAAAAGAAAGTTCAGGGTAGAAGGTGCAGTATGTGCAGAGTCACTGATGCTGTAAGGAGCAAGTATACAGTAAGCCCTCATTTAATGTCTATAGTTCTGCAACTTTAAGCGAAACAACGTATACCAAAACCCATTTTATCATAGGCTGACTGATATAAACAAGAGTTAGGTTCCTGTGCCATCTCTTCAATGTTGTAACAAAATGATATTTAACAAAACGTTACTCGAGGCAGAGATAAAGTGTAAGTAGATTGATGCTTTTTAAAAAGGAAATTTTAATTTTATAATTTTTTATTTCTGGTATTTTTTATTTCTGACTTCAAACATAAATTTGAGTTATAGAAAGTCTTGAATAATTCACATATTTTGTACTATCTTATAAAACTTGTCCTTTTCTATACCCCTCTATTCAACAAACATTTAAGTATCTATGAAATGACGCACCGCTAAATACAGGGCATTCATAGATAAATTAGACGTTGTTCTTGCCCTCCAGTTCAGTTTTTATATAAACATACAATTTACATGATGTGCTATAGAGCAGATGCTTTGAAAACCCAGGTGAGTCACTTAACCCATGCGGGGGTTAGAGAGAGGCATCAGAAGAGGTGCAGTCTGACTGCTGAATGGCAGCCAGTTTGGCTGTGGTGAGGAAGTAATTCTACTTAACAATCACCTGGTCCAGTGTACCTTCTAAAATTACCCTTCTAAAACCCATTATACCTTTTTCTGTACCCCTCTATACTGATTCACAGCAAAAAGCAAAACCAAAAACCTAAGAAGGCCCTTTTCCCATAGTAAACATTGCCTGCTTGTGGTCTTATTAGAAACTTCTTCAATTTATGCTAAGGTTTGTGCAGAACTGCAGTATTTACTGTAACCTGCACTTGGGAAACAGTAATGTATTTCACAACATTTTTAACTTTAAATAAATGTCATATGGATTTGACGTTTATCTGTTTTATGCCATTAGCAGAAATGGTAACAGGGATTCTCCCATCTCCACCCCCTGTAAAGAGTAAGGTATTCTATGTGCTTCTCTACTGTACTACTTATATATCTTATTCATTAAACTGTAAGCTTTTCAAAGTCAGCAGTGACTTCTTTTTGGCAAATTTGTCCAACATTTTTAGTTTTTGTTTTACCAGATCTCTTCTCATTTAACTAGCTCCCAGCATATCAGTGCTCCAAGCACAGAAAGTGCTCAGTGACGATCTATTGAGAGAATTAACAAATGTATGGAAACAGTAACTAGGAAAAATCCATCTTTGAGATAGTGCCATGAATCAAATTGAAATTTTAACGTTTTAATACCTATACCATTTGTTCCAAGAATGTCCTAGGTAATTGTAAAGTTATTACAGTGGTCTATATGAACCCCAAAGGACCCTGGTCCAGATATAAATGAGACCATCCTAATTCTCAGCTAGAGGCACTTTCACTTATTTTAGCATATAATATATATATATATATATATACATATATGACTATAAAATAATAAAGCCGTATTTATTCCAGTTCTACATTATATAATTTGTAACCATGTAACAGTACCTTGGCTGGATTTTAGTTGTTTTCTCCTGCTAAGCAGCATACTAGTGTAAACTAGATTGCCTGGTGAATATTAAAACAATTTATGGAAAGTATATGACTTAGAAGCTGGGAATAATACCTCCTTAAAATGATATTTCCTTATGATAAGCTTCAGTAGACAGTAGTAGGGTTTATAAAGGGAATCTCAGGTGCTTAATATCTAATGACTGAATATCTCTGTTACTCAATTTGAAACTCTTCTCTACCCTTTCGTATCATATCATTATCCCTCTGCTTACAACCTCCATTGACTTTACATCCTTCTCTCGAGGGGTGGGAAAAAGATGGGCTATGTTTTGCCAATTCTGTTTCTTTATTGATGCCTCATTATTTCTGAACACACTGCAATCTGAATTTTGCCTTAGCCCTAAAGCTTCTCCTAACAAATCGCTAATGATTTGTATTTGCCAAATTAATGAACAGTTTTCAAGTCTTTTATTTCACCAATGCACATGTAATACGTCACTCTTGAAACTGTTATCTTGGTTTTCTTGACTCCATCCTTTCCTGATTTTCCTTATACCATTTCTTCAGTTTCCTTCACGTTCTTCCATTTACTTCTTCAATGTCAATCCTACTCATGGTTTCATCTTTAACCTACTTTCCTTAGACCCACTTTTCTTGCCTGTGCTTCACATTTCAGACATTTCAACTCGGGTGACCCATTGACATCTGAGACTCCTCCCAAACTGAACATCCTACCTAAATCATTACCCCTTCTCTGGCTGCTACTTCGGTTGGTAGCCTTGCCATCTGCCCAGTCACCCAAGTTTATGACATTAGAGCTGCACTATCTGTTTTGGTAGCCACAGGTTACATGTGGCTATTTGACTTCCAATTAATTAATTAAAATTAAATATAACTAAAATTTTAGTTCCACGGTTGCACTAGCCACACTTCAAGTGCTCAGTGGCCGTATGGGACTAGTGGATATTGTGTTGGATAGCACAAATATAGAACATCCTCATCATCATAAAGTCCTGTTAGCACTACCTTAGAGTCTTTCTTGACTCTTCCCTTGTTTTACTTTTCCAAGTTGCATCAATCAGTAACAGTTACTGAAAAAATTTCCTGAACTCAACCCTTACTCTTCAAGTTGCACCTTCATGTTCTGCCTGAATTGCTGCAAAAGCTCCCAGCTGTCTTCCTAATTTGTAGAGGACACAAAGGTTAACAACGACATTTTTTACTTAGAGGCATAGTCTAGTGAAAAAGGACCTGTTTTGATTTGGTGAGATTTTTATTTTTCTCATAAGAATCTCCATTTACTTAGCTTAAACATAAGTTGTTTAATAGGTTGGGTTTTTTTAAATCAAATATACCTTTTTAAGAAGGCAGCCTAAAATATTTTTAAATGTAATGAATGGATTGAGTGAGATTAATTATATTAATTACTCTTTGAAAATGATTTTAACTTTTTAAAAATTAAAACCATAAAATTTTACCTTTAGAAATACTGATACTAAACACATGGGAAATGTGTTCCTGTGTTTAAATAATATGCATTTTAATCTTTATCATTATTATTTCAAACAAAGGTATCTTGATCACCTTCCATGTGCAAAATAACATCTGGCACACTAATGTAAATGCTTTACCAACCATCTGAAATTGTACAGGCAAAAAGACAACTATCAGGAAAATATTTAAAACTTCGTTTATGTTACCTTTTGTCAAAATGGTTTGGAACTGTGCTTAACCAACTGTGTCAGTGTTCTTTGCTTTATGAATCTAAGGAATTTCAGCAAGCCATAGTAATCTTTTTAAAATGAATTTTTGACTATATACTATTGCTTTATCAGATTTACTTATTTTCATTGAAGATGAAATTTTATTTGAATTCTTATTTTAAGCTTCTAGGAGCCAATGGAAATGTAAACATCAATTCAAAACTTCGCTTGCAGCTGTATTACCCACCAGCAAAGCTTCGATCCCACTTAGATGTCGTTGAGGTTTTTGAATGGTGGTCAAAATGCTCAAGAAATCGTTATCCATCTACGTTGTATGTAACTGTAAGAGGATTGAAAGTTCCAGAATATGTAAGTTAATAGCATATATAAATATATATCCTCTGTTGTTCAGGTTAAACGGTGACATGTTTTCCATTCTAAAAAGACAAGGACTGTAGAATTATTTTAATAGCTTTCTAGAATAGAAAATTACTTTCAAAGATTATGTATTAAGCCTGTAATAGCTGATACTTAGAATATACTTCAATGAATTTTAAGTACTAACTATAGATTTCAATGTTAGGAAAAATGTTTTCTTTTTAAAATTGTACTTTTTTTTAAAATTAGAGATAAAAGAATGATATAAAGCAGAAGTTGACAAGTATTTTCCATAAAGGATCAGCTAGTTAATATTTTAAGCTTTTTAGGCTATACAGTCTGTGTCACAACTTCTCAACTTTGCATTTGTAGCATGAAAATAGGTACGAAGACGTGTAGGTGATAACTAAACAAATTGAAAATGAGTTCCAATAAAACTTTATTTACAAAAATAGCAGGCTAGATTTGGCTTGGGCCATAGTTTGCAGGCATGATTTATTTACAGGCACATTTTTCACAATATTATTTAAATAATCAGTAAAAATATTTCTACTGCTGTTCTCCATAGGTTAAAATTGTGAATGATCTTAGAATGTGTCCTAAAATGAGGTTAAACTTTTGCTTTTGTCTTATTCGCTATAAGACATTCTACGTCTGTTGCATATTCTATAGCTGATGTTACAACTGTGACCATAGAGTTGGTTTGCATTGATTTGAATGGAGTTAAATTATTTTTAAGAAATGGAAGGTTTAAAAAAACTTTTGATCTTTATGATATCAGTTTTGTGACACTAAAGCCAGAGATAAATACCATAGTATATTAAAGCCATGACATAACTTCTTGTAGGTATTAGTGAAGAGTCAGAAATAATGGGCCAGAATTATTAAAATCATTTCATGTTACCACTAGAGTTCTGTTTTTTAACTCCAAACTTCTAGGGCTTTCTGGTTATAGGACTATCATTTCAAGCAACTTTAATTATATCTAGAATAATGTACAAACAAAAGTAGAATTTTTTTCTGGATTAAATTTTGAAAATATTTCTATGTTGTTTATTTCAATATTTTTAAAACCATATATGCTAGAAAAGAAAAAAAAATAACATGAGATACAATTTTCTCATTTTGTATACTTGTATAGATAAAGCCGTCTTACCGGTCTATGATGGTGCCTCAGGAGGAAAAAGGGAAACCAGTGCATTGTGAACAACACCGTGAGTCAAGTTCAGTAGAGACAAAACCTGGATTAGAAGATTCAAAGGACGTAGTGAAGTGGAAACGATTACCTGGGCAGGTGAAGTGTCTGATGATACTGGATTCATTTAGATGTTTAGTTATTTACTTTAAACACTGCAATAGGTCCTAGAGGTCCTAGGGTAACTACATTGCTATTTAGCTCTCAGATTATCCTTGTTTTTAACCACAACCTTGTCTTTCCATGAATTCATTTGGCAAATAATTATAGAGTGCTTATCGTTTGCATAAAAGTCCTATCTTTGGTTGTTTGCTTAAGGACCTGGGCAGTTTTTACTAGTTTGCTAGAGCTTCCATAAAAAATACTGCAGACTTAGGTGACCTTAACAACAAATTTATTTGGTCATAGTTCTGGAGCCTGGAAGTCCCAAGATCAAGGGTTGGCAGGGTCGGTTTGCTCGGAAGCCTTTCTTGGCTGGCAGATGGTTGCCGTGTTGCTGGCTCTTGATGGTCTTTCCGTTTGCCTGTATACCCCTGGTGTCTCTTCTAGTCAGGACACTGATCTGATTATATTGGGTGCCCATCCTAACAACCTCATTTTAACTTATCAGCTTTTTAAAGATCTTATCTCCAAATACTGTTACATTCTGAGGTACTGGGGTTAGGGCTTTAACAAATAAATTTTGGGGGACACAATTCAACCCATAACAAAATTTAAAAAAATAATAGATTTTTGATATCTGTAAGAGGTAGTCTCCTAATGGATATTATTACAAAGTTGATTTCTTTTTATGAATTCATGAGATTTTTTTTGTAGTCCCTGGCTTCTTTCTGAATCACATGTTGATGGAGATAGTACATGTGTATCCTTGTACTGCAAGTTGAGCAGTATTTAAGCTTTTCCTAAAGTTTTCGTATTTTGTTAGCATATTTTGCATTCGTGAGAAGCATTGCTGATACAGTTTTGTAAATCTCATTTCCACAAAGAGTGGAGTGTTCTATTTTATGTGTATGAGCCATTACCAGATGCACTGTAGCCAAAATCTTAATTTATCTAAACATTAAATATTCACATAAGAATGATTATTTTCCTAGACCTTTTCACTTTCTATGTTTTGCATCACGTTTGACTTTCTTTTAGAGGCCAATTTTACAGATCCATCTTAATGTCATTTTTTAAATACTTCAAACATAATAATGTGGAGAGAATAGCACTTAGACTATGCCTTTGGGGATCTTTTACATCATTTGGGGAAATACCAAACAGTTACAGTGGTGTTTGCTGTCAGGTATTCTGCAGAGAATTCTTAAGGAAAGACAGGTATAAAAATAATTGTGTAGCTCAACAGTTCTCAAAGAATGATTTGGGACCTACTGGGAGTCTTGAAAACCTTCCAGGGTGGCTGTGAAGTCAACCTATTTTCATAGTAGAATCACAGTGATTCTAATGATTTCATAATGATTTAGTTTATTTTTCCCTTTTATTCTCTCACAATTATGCACTGGAGTTTTCCAGAGGTTAAATGATATGTGATATCACAAGAAAGTGAATGCAAAAGCAATTATGAAAATCTGTCTTATATTTTTAAGCTATATATTAAAGAGACTTTCAAAAGTGTAGTTATTTTTCATAAAAAGATTTTTATGTTAACACTTAATGGATTTGCTATTGTTATTTTTTAAATGAATGAACACATCTTTTTAAATTTCTAATACAATAAATATGTGTGTACATATTCATATAAAAAAAGGTTTTTGGTGTCCTCAAAATTTTTTAAAGATTATAAATCATCCTGACACCAAACAGTTTGAGAATGGCAGATACGAAAACAGTGCACTAGAATGGTGGAAGAAGGGACCATTCAACAGGTTGGTGGAGATTGAGATAGATTTTAAAGGTGGCCAAGTTAAGGGTTGTGAAAAGGGACAGGGAAGGCTATTTTCTATGGGGGCAAAGTTGTAAATACATGAGAAAGGACTTGCTCTATTCATTAGGCACTCAAAAACTTGGCCGGCTGGGAACAAGTTATGGGAAGAGATAAAGTGGTGTGATAGATTAGGCCCATATTGTAGAGTGTCTTAAATGGTCCTAATACTTCATTGTGTGGGATGTGAGATAGTGGAAAGTTTTGGAGTAGGAGAGGAGTGATAATTGTATTTTCGGACAGATTAGTGCTGGTGATGGCATGTAGAAGAGCTTGAGGTAGGATACATCAGAATGAGAGAAACCTACCAGATGGCAGTTGTAGTCATTGATGTGTGAGGTAAAAAGGGTCTAACCTTGGCATAATGGTGGCAAAAATGAAAAATAAGAGATGAATGTAAGAGAAAGAAAGAACGAACCAGCATAATTTAGTGACTCACAAGGTAGTAAAGGAGGGGAAAGAGTCAAAGATGTTGAGGGCCTTTATTGTTGTTAAACTTTTATTACCTATTCTGAGTACAAAGTCAAACCCTGGGAATACAAAGCAAACCACAGTGGCTTTAGTGACTTTAGCTTCGACGATTACCGTGTTTCCCCGAAAATAAGAACTAGTGGGACCATCAGCTCTAATGCATCTTTTGGAGCAAAAATTAATATAAGACCCAGTCTTATTGTAATATAATATAAGACCGGGTATAATGTAATATAACATAGCATAACATAACATAAAACCAGGTATAATATATAATATAATATAATATAATATAATATAATATAATATAATATAATATAATATAATATAATATAATATAATACTGGGTCTAATGTAATATATGATATTACATATAATATATCATATAATACTAGGTATAATATGATATAATATAGTATATAATATAATACTGGATATAATATAACATAATATAATATCGGGTCTTATATTAATTTTTGCTCCAAAAGATGCATTAGTGCTGATGGTCCAGCTAGGTTTTATTTTCGGAGAAACACAGTAGTAGCTGCTCGTAGTACTGCCTTCTAATAATGCTGCTAAATCTTGATGCTATTTGTGAAAAACCTGGTACCCATCTAGAAAGCAGGTCCTTGAGCTATATAGTCTTTGACGAGGCCCATTAAGCTGGGCTTAATCTTCTGAATAATCTTTATTAGCTATATATAGTACTCATAGTGTTACTGTGATGAATATCTGAAAAAACGTTTGTAATAAAGTACCACATTCTTGGCATATAGTAAGGGCCTATATATGTTTAATTGAACTTTTGGGATAATAAAGGCTCACTGCAGTTTGGAAGAGAGAGAATTAGGACAAAAAAAGTATATAGTATTTTCTACAGTAGATATTAATACCTGGAAAGTTTTGGTTTCATTTGGTAACAAAATAAAAAAATAAAAATTATGAAATTTTAATAAAATTAGTGAATGAAAAAATAATAGGTGATTAATTTGAAAACACATTTCAGAAGTCAGCTACAAATGATGGTTATTTCAAGAGAGAAAAAGAGAATGAATATTCATATAGCCTGGGCTTAAGTTAAGCCCTGTAGAGTATTTATGGTCTCAGAACAAGCTGCTATCTTGGAATAAGAGTATGACATGCATTCTTTTTGTGACTATATAAAAATCATGTGATAGTGACAGCTTTCGAGTATCAGATACTGAAATTTTTGGTTCATATTTTAGGTTAATTAAGGACTGGTTAGACATAGAGTATAAATTCACTTAATTTTATGGGGAACTGATTCCCTCCTTAGAAAGTAAAATAACTTACTGTGGTTTTCCATCATTCTGCTTTCTTGCTTTTCTCTTCCTCTGCGTCACAATAAAGGGACTTGGGGAAAAAACTCCTCCACTACAGTAATTGAAATTAACAACTAGCCTTTGTGTTTTAATGTTTCTTAATTTATATTTTTAAAATGTATTTTTTTTAGGCTTGCCGTATCCCAAACAAGCAGCTCTTCTCACTAAATGCTGGAGAAAGGGGATGTTTTTGTCTTGCTTTCTCTCACAATGGAAGAATACTAGCAGCAGCCTGTGCCAGCCGGGATGGATATCCAATTATGTGTGAGTAATAATCCTATCTGATCAATTGGATTGAAGTCCTTATGACAAACATTCTTTGGTTTTTAAAATTCATTGAAATCGTAATTTGAGTAATCCCCCAGCACTACTAAATTAAGGAAAATAGATTTCTTCAGGGAAAATTAACAATTCTTTTATAATAATTTTATTCTTTTCTATACAATATCTGTTCAGAAGTAGAATGAGACTGATTAAATAAAGGATGTTAAATTATTTTTGAAACATGCAGGAGGATTTTTTTTTGCAATTATAGTACAGTTGACATTCCATATTATATTGGTTTCAAGTATACAGCATAGTGGTTAGACATTTATATAATTTACAAAGTGATCCCCCAATTAGTCTAGTACCTACCTGGCAATATACAGTTATTGCGATATTATTGACTTTATTCCCTGTGCTGTACTTTACATCCCCATGACTATTTTGTAACTATCAATTTGTACTTCTTAATCCCTTCACCTTTTTTACCCAACCCCTCCAACCCGCTCTGTCAACTATCAGTTTGTTCTCTGTATCTATGAGTCTATTTCTATTTTGTTTGTTCATTTGTTCTTTAGATTCCACATATAAGTGAGATCATATGGTATTTGTCTTTCTCTGTCTGACTTATTTCACTTAGCATAATACCCTTTAGGTCCATCCATGTTGTCACAAATGGTAATTTTTTTTTTTATGGCTGAGTAATATTACATTGTACTTATGTACCACATCTTCTTTATCCAATTGTCTATTGATAGGGATTTAGGTTGCTTCCATTTCTTGGCTGTTGTAAATAATGCTGCAATGAACATATGTCTTTTCAAATTACTGTTTTGAATTTTTTCGAATAAATACCCAGGAGTGGAATTTCTGGGTCATAAGGTAGTTCTATCTTTAATTTTTTGAGGAACCTCCATACTGTTTTCCATAGTGGTTGAACCAGTTTGCAATCTCAGCAACAGTGTGTGAGGGTTTCCTTTCCTCCACATCCTCGCCAGCACTTGTGTGTTGATTTATTGATGATAGTCATTCTGACAGGTGTGAAGTGATACCTGATTATACTTTTAATTTTCATTTTTCTGATGTTTAGTGGCGTTGAACATGTTTTCATATGTCTGTTGGCCATCTGTATGTCTTCTTTGGAGAAATGTCTATTCAGGTCTTCTGCCCATTTTTTTAATTGGATTGATTGGTTTTTTTGGTGTTGAGTTGTATGAGTTCTTTATAAATTTTGGATATTAACCCCTTATCAGATGTCTCAGTGGAATATCTTCTCCCATGCATGAGGTTGTTTTTGTGTTTTGTTGTGGTTTCCTTTGCTGTACAAAAAGTTGTTTTTTCTGCCTGTTTTCTTCTTCTAGGGGTTTTATGGTTTGGATCTTACATTTAAGTCTTTAATCCATTTTAAGTTTATTCTTGTACCTGGTGTAAGAAGGTGGTCTAGTTTCACTTTTTTACACGTATCTGTCCAGTTTTCCCAATACCATTTATAGGATAGACTGTCTTTACTCCATTTTATATTCTTGCCGCCTTTTCCATAGATTAATTGACCAGATAAGCATGGGTTTATTTCTGGGCTTTCTGTTTTGTTCCATTAATTTATGTGTCTTTTCATGCCAGCATCATCCTGTTTTGATTATGATAGCCTTGTGTGTAGTTTGATACCAGGTAGCGTGATACTTCCAACTTTGTTCTTTTTTCTCAAGTTTGTTGTGGCTATTTGGGGTGTTTTGTGCTTCCATAAATTTTAGGATTATTTGTTTTATTTCTGTGAAAAATGTCATTGGTATTTTGATAGGGATTGCATTGAATCTATAGATTTCTTTGGTAGTATGGACATTTTAGTGATGTTAATTCTTCCTGTCCATGAGCACAGTGTATGCTTCCATTGATTTGTATCTTCTTCAGTTTCTTTCTTCAATGTCTTATAATTTTCCAAGTACAGGTCTTTTACCTCCTTGGTTTAATTTATTCCTAGGTATTTTTTTTTTGATGCAATTGTAAATGGGATTGTATTCTTAATTTCTCTTTCTCAGTTCATTATTGGTATATAAAAATGTAAGATTCTGAATATTTTATATCCTGCTACTTTACTAAATCTGTTTATCAGTTCTAATAGTTTTTTGGTGGAATCTTTAGGGTTCTGTCTATATAGTATCATGTCATCTGCAAATCATGGCAGTTTTACTTTTTCCTTTCAAATTTGGATACATTTTATGTATTTTCCTTGTCTGATTTCTGTGACTAGAACTTCCAATACTATGTTGAATAAAAGTGGTGAAAGTGGAAATCCTTGTTTTGTTCCCGATCTTAAGGAAACACTTTTAGCTTTTCCCCATTGAGTATGATGTTAACTGTGGGTTTGTCATATATGGCCTTTATTATGTTGAGATATGGTCCTCTGTTCCCACTTTGCTGAGAGTTTTTATCATAAATGGATACTGGATTTTTGTCATACACTTTTTCTGCAGCTATTGATATAATCATATGATTTTTATCCTTCATTTTGTTTATGTGGCATATCATGTTGATTTGTGGATATTGAACTAACCTTGCATCCCAAGAAGAAATCCCGCTTGTTCGTGGTGTATGATCTTTCTAACGTGTAGCTGAATTTGGTTTACTAATACTTTGTTGAGGATTTTTGCATCTATGTTCATCAGGGACATTGTACTGTAATTTTCTTTTTTCATAATGTCTTTGTCAGGTTTTGGAATCAGGGTAATGGTGGCCTCAGGAGGATTTTTGTAAGCATTTTTTATTTTAAATATAGGAATTTAGAAACATGAAGTATTTATAAATCTCATGAAGAATTTTAGGTCAATGTGATCAGTTGATAGTAATAATTTGAATTATGAAAGTGCTCAAATTTGTTATGCACTAGAACAATAATAATTATCTTTGCAGTACCTAGATGGAGACTTTTCATTATAATAGAGAAGACAGCAGAGGCCAAAAACCCTCTCTCAAATTGCCTTTAAATAATATAGGAAATTATGTTAAAAAGAAAAATTATTTATGTATCTTTAGAGATTTGTTTTTGTAAGTGAGCATTATCATACTCTTTTAGACTTAGAGACATTAATTCTTTCCTTCAGAGACATTAATCCTTTCCCATACTTCCGGCTTAATAATGAAAACCAGCTCACCTCAGCAGGAGGTAGCCACCAGCCCCTCATGGACTTGCAACCTAAGCACTAGATCCTGTTCAGTTTTCCTCAGCTCCACACAGTTTTTCCTTTGCTAATTTTGTTTTTTTGAGAGGGACTTATAATTGACTTGATTAACATTTATATTCCTCTTCATGAAGCAATGTTAGTTTTAAGAAATAACAAAATTATGTGTGTAGTTTGATTACGACCATGCTATTTTAAAAATTCACCGAAAACTATGCACAGGGAAAAAAGATTCTTAGGAAACATACTCCAGAAGATTAATGGTGATTTCATTTTCTTGGCCAGTGAAAGAATTAGTTTCATTCTGATTTATATATTTTCAACATTTCTGTGAATACATTACTTTATGCTTAAAAACAATCATGTTCAAAATGCTATATGAATTTAGCTTTACTTACTGCTTAAATATTAAAAAACAGAAGAAGAGTCTGTCTTTGAATTTTGATGGTCGATTATGATATGTCTAGTGGAATTTATTTAGGTTGCAGAATGTGCAGATTAATGTTTTTCACAAATTTGGGGAGTTTTTTGTTCTTATTTCTTGAAAAGTTCTTTCTAAACCTTTCAATTTTTTGTTTGAGGACTTCCAGCATTTCTATGTTGGTACACTTGGTGTCCCACAGGTCTCTGCAATTTTATTAATTTTTCTTCATTCTTTTCCTGTCTGTCCCTTAGACTGCATAGTCTCAATTGACCTGTCTTCAAGTCTTGGTTCTTCTGCCAGGTCGAATCTGCTGTTGAGCCGCTCTTCGAGATTCATTTATTTCAGTTATTGTACTGTTCAACTTTCGAATTTCTATTTAGTCTTATTTTATATATGTAACATCTGTCTTTTTATTCATGAGAAATTCTCACACCTTAGTTCTTTAGACATAGATTTCTTTAGATCTTTGAACATATTTCTAAGAGTGGATTTAAAGTCTTTGTCTAGGAAGACCAACGTTAGGCTTCCTCATGGACAGTTTCTATTGGTTGCTTTTTTCCCTGTGTGTGGTTATCCTCCCCGCCCCCACATTTCCATTATTATATGTTGAAAACTGGATACAGTAACTATTAAAATGTGGCAGCCCTGGAAATTAGCTCCTTCTCCTTCCCCCACTCTACCTACCCGCCCAGGATATGTTGTTTCTGTTTGTTTAGTGACTTTCCTGGACTAATTCTGTAGTCTTTTTCCTTTGTCCTGTGTTGCCACCGAAGTCACCTCTTGGTTAGCTTAGTGGTCAGCCAGTGGTTCAAGAGAGATTTTTAAAAATGCCTTCAGTGAATAGGTTTCCCTTTGATGAGGGGCTCTGTATGTGTGTGTATTGGGATACGCTTTTAATTCTTCAGCCTTAGCTTTCACGTCCTATTTGCACAGGCTGTCAGGGTGAGAGATTGGACCTTTCAGGTTTTTATTGGGCATGCACACAGCCTTCCAGGAGCGTATGTCCTTCTATCCCCAGGAGTATGTTGGAGCTTTTCAAGTCCTTGTGGAAGTCTTATTCCCAGATTTTTTCCTTTTAAGTTTATTGGTCTGCCTCTTCTTAGCCACAATTGGTATCACTGACTGAGACAGCTATGCCACCGATTATTTCGACATGCACCCCAGAGTCAGGGTTGTTCACACAGAGCATGCTCAGAGCCAGGGCAGGTAAAAGTCAAGACCTGAGAATGGAGCTTTTCAAGGAGCTGCCAGAAATGTCTAACAATAATAAGTCTTGGGGATGGGGCTTCTGGGGAGCTTCAGACGTCTTCTGCCCCATTCCATGGCTGCCAGGCTGCTTTTTTTTTTGTAGTTGTAAGGCTGGTGGTTTTTAAGGCTACTTTGGAGCTTGGGAAAGGAGAATGGGAGGGAACAAGGCAAGTTAAAATACCACACAGCTTAGTATTCTTACCAAGATTCAGTTGTTTTTCTTGAATAAATCTTCCTTGAATTGTTGCAAGCCTTTGTTTAATTTCCAGAGTTCTGAAAAAGTTAATTTTGACAATATTTGCCAGTGTTCTCATTGCCTTTTTGGGGTAGCAGATTTTCCAAGGGCTTTATTTTGCTATGCCAGAAGTACTTGTGTACCGCTTAGTAGTTTAAGGGGCAACTGGTTTGACCACTAGGTGGAAGTAGAGACTTGGAAAGTTTGTTGTTCTGTTGAGTCGTTATCTTAGGTGATTTTATTGTATACAGTAACATAGCCATACTACACTGCCATGTTTATTAGATTGGGTCTCTGTCAATTCCCTTACTATATCTATAATTTTAGCATTAGAATTTGTTTCTGACGATAGTGTGACTTAAATTTCTCATTATTTCAAATAATTAAAATTTTGGTTGGAATTCAATGAATTTTCAGGTAAAATAATACTTTATTCATGAAATCCCAAATTATAGAATCTTTGAAGTGAATTGCAATTTAAATGTTATTTATTTGATTAATTGATTAGGAAAATTGGTTTGAAGAGATGAGAATAATTAATTGTAGCATATTATAAAATTTTATGTATGTAAATTCTTGTGTCTAAAGAAAGTAAAAAAATGTTTAAGTAGATTTTGAAGTTTTTTATACTGAAAATGTCATTGGTGATATTCCTATGAGCAGTGTTTACCTTGTGTACAAATTATTATAAATTATAATCTGTATATTACTGTATTAAGAATTCTGTCTGGAAACTTACTAATTTTTGAATATTTTCATTAGTATATGAAATTCCTTCTGGACGTTTCATGAGAGAATTGTATGGCCACCTCAATATCATTTATGATCTTTGCTGGTCAAAAGATGATCGCTATATCCTTACTGCATCATCTGATGGCACTGCCAGGTTAGTATACTTGACAAGTACTTTCTGTGTCTGACATTTTCCATCAAGGGAAAGCAAAGAGTGTTATAAAGTGATATAGCTACTCTTATGTTTTGCTTATCAAGGAACTGGCATAAAAATGCATCACACAGAACTAATTCAATAAGTAGTAGTGAAAACTTTTCCTGAAGATATCTTTGTTAAATATATTTTATTTATGCAATATAATTCTCACTGTCCTTAAATGATCACTGTGCACATTGTTCGATTAATAATTTCAGATGAGATTATTAATACAACTGAGATTTTTTTCAAGAATGTAAGCTCTTGGTGGCAGGGACTCCATCTTCACTGTTAGCTGGATGCAGAAGCCAGGGCACAGTGGAGCTTAGGACATAGTATGGAGTAAATAAATGAATGTGCACCGTATGTTTTAAGAGCTTTATAGATTATCAAATATTTGCATTTTTCAGAATGTCAGTCTTAAAATAACCCCTTCCAATTTAATAAGTGTCACAATAAAATATTTTAAAAGGTACTGTTTTAAGTTTCATTTATGCTTTTTGTGGCTACTTGCTCTGCCTTGGATATATTCTAAAAATATCATTAGGCAGTTGTTCAAGATGCTTTTATAAATGGCATTTAATTTGATTCCAACGAATGTAGGTGGATACACATAAGTATTTATTATTTCTACAAACTAGGAAACTGACCTTTAGAGCTGTTTGAGAGCCACTCTGATTTCACTCTTATTCTGCTGTTTGTTCTTTAAGCAGCTTCTTGTTCTTTAAGCATACGTTGTTTTGGGTTTTTTTGGTTTGGTTTGGTTTGGTTTTTTTAAGGAGGGCGCAGCTCACAGTGGCCCATGCAGGGATCAAACCAGCAACCTTGGTGTTATCAGCACCATGCTCTAATCAACTGAGATAGCCTTAAGCATACTTTTAACAGTCTCTTCTAGTATCTGGGTCCCTTCTTCTATGAATCTTACCAACTTCTTTGTCAATATAAAATGTCTACTTGATTAAGAAGTTATCATTACTGTTTAGTTTATAGTTAAATAAAAAAGATAGCAACTGGTAACAATTGATTTCCCTCTCTGTCTAGCTGGGAACCTACTGTTAGTCCCTCTTAACAATATCCTCAAGAACCTATGTAGTCTGTTGGTTCTTTCAGCATAGCCATCCTGTCCGATGCCAGGATATACTAGAGAAAAAATATATAACTTTGCTAAGGCCTAATTATGAATTTGTAAATCTGAAGATCACCTGAGTTCTCATCTCTGCTGAGTAGTCCTTTGACCTGTCTTTGTTTGGCTATCTTTTCTCATTCCTCCTACAGCAGATCCAAACTTTACCATGTGTTAGAGTTCTCTATACTGAATCACAGTCTTCCCGCTTTGATTAGACAACTGCCTTCAATTCACAGTGAAAGTTAGACAGACATGAGCTTCCTATATTTCCCTCTGGCTTCCCACCTAATAATCTGTAAGTTCACCCATCTTTGTCTCAGTCCATCTCTTTTAACAAAGAAGTATGGGTACAGACACCTTTAAGACTAATCCTTGACCTGTGCTTTTAATCTTAGTCCTTTAATCTACAATTCTGTTACTTTTATTTCCTACACCTCTTGACCCTTTAGTATCTTTCTCTGTATTGATATTGTTCTCTCATTTTAGAAATACAGAATACATGGATTTCCAACCATGGATTGAAAATACAATTTCAAAATACCATTTAAATATCTGCATATAAATTGACCTGCACTGTTCAAATCCATGTTATTCAAGGGTCAACTCTGTGCTCAAATCTCATCTTAAAGAAATCTTTTTCTCAACTCTCTCTGCCTTCCAGACTACCACACTGTTTTTTCTTTCCACATGATCGAGAGCGTCCTACACACATTGTCTGTACTTCATTCCAATCAGTCTGGCTTTCACGCCCACCATACTGTATAAACTTGCTTCAAAAGGTCAGCAGTTTCTTGCTAATTTTCAGTTCCACTGGCCAGTTTGAGTCCTTACCTTGTTGGCCTTCACTGCAGTAATTAATTATTGACCGGTCTGGAAATATTTTAAATTCATGGTTTTCGTTGACAACCTCTTTTGTTTTCTTTCTATGACTCCGACCAATTCTCGTTGTTGTTACTTTGCCTGTTCTCTATAGATGTTTAATCCCCAAGGTCCTTTACCTGCTTTACTTGATTGTTTGGTGTGCTTATCCTGGTCTCTCTCATCTTCCCCAGCTTTTAATCTCACTTACATTCTAATGACTTCTAGCTCCCACTTTTTTTCTGAATTTTACTTTCCATTACAAGCTTATATCTAGATTACTCAGTGGCACCTCAAGTCTGAAACCAAACTTACTGAAATCACCAAATTTTTTTTCTGTTTTAGTCCTCTTATATATATTTTTAATGACATCCTTACCCACTACATCTCCCACTTTGTGAATCAAGAGTAGTACTCATTTCTTCTTTCCACCATTTTTTTTCCACATCTAAGTAGTACTAAAGTCTTTCAATTGTCTCTCCTAAACGACTCACCATTGTATCACACCCTTTCTATCCTCACTGCTGTTGCCTTAATTCAAACCCTTGTTGTCTCTTGCTTAAACTGTTGCTGCTAAACTTTCCCAGTGTTCAGTCTCTAGCCTCCTCCATCTCTACTATTCTAAAATTATCTTTCCAAAACTATCTTTCATAGTACTTTGATTTGAAAAAAACAAAAGGAAACACTTTTAGTTGCCACTGGCCTATTCCAGTTCCTTTGCATGGCATGACAAGCATGTCCCTCGTTGACCTTACATTCTGCCTCATCCACACAATCGTTCGCAATACCCCTAAATTCTTCTTTGGCATCTCCATGCCCTGTTACCTTACTATTCTTCCTATGCTTAAATGCCCTTTTGCTACACTTCCTGCCCAACTCATTCATTCAACAAACATTTAAGTGCCTTCTGGGAGCCCTCGTGAACTCATAATCATCACTTAAAACCCAACTCAGATTTCACCATTTCTTAAAGCCATCTTGGATTTCCCCACAGAACATATATTATAGTAAAGTATGCTTTTTTCTTTAGGTAGCTTTGAAATTGATATTTCTGTAGGACTCTTTATATCATAAAAATACTATTGTGAAGGATTAACTGAGTGAAGAAAGAAACATTGTGGCTAGAACCAAAAAGACAAGTTTTTGAGAGGTAAGGAATACTTACAATGAATAGGCTAAAGGCAAAAGGAAGAGAATGAGAGTTGCTAATGCTCAAAAGTGGCAGAAGTACGGGTTTCTGCCCATGTCCTCATGTCTTCCTCGGGATGACTGTCATATACTGTCATTAGTGTCTCCTGAGTAGCTGTTTGCCACTGGTTAGCTTTTTGCCTTAAGGGTTTAACCTAAATCTCCTTTTTTAGTTATCTTCAGTATAATCTGTATTTTTCCCAAATCAACAGCTCCTCATATAATCAGAAAGATTTTTTTCTATGTGTAATAGCTCCGAAATAGGCCCATAGGTCCCCACTCTACCCCTTCTTCACACATACTGTTTTAATTTTGGTATGTTTTTTCTTTTCCAATTCTAATAATTTTTTTGTGTGCGATAATCTAGTCTTTACATATTTGTATATCCTTCTTTGCTGTCTATAATGAGCCTGATTTTTTTCCCAAACCCATTAATACGTATGTTTTGATCTTGGATTCTGCCATAGATTGAGTAACTAAAGCCACCATTGATACTAGTTCCATTTTTACATAAAAAGCTTAATTTTTATTCTAATATATTATGTCTGTTTAATTATATTTAGCTGTTTTAAAAATACAATTGCTTCATTTGTGTTTATTACATAGTATTTCAAATGATGGTAAGATTTGTTAGTGAAATTTTTATCTTTTAACAATCTTATTATTCACTCCAAATTAGGTGACTTTCTTCTTTCAATAAGTACTATATTTCATGTAACGTATGTTCATTGAAAGTAGTACTATAGTAAGATGTTTATGTAGTGACACATGTGCTTTATTTTTACTTGAAAACATGTTCTTTCACTTCCTTCATTATTAGTTTGAATTCTTTGTAATTGAAGATCATATCCTGTATTTTAAGCAGCTGCTGAGAAAACTCATAGAATGTTACTCTTGAATAGCAACTGTGTTTTTTTTCTTTTATTGATAATTCTGTGATGGACTTAGTTTGCTTTAGTTCTTAGGCAGTAATTAAAAGGATGAATTATAAATCTCCATATTAAAAGATTAATAATATTTTTCTAATTGTAATAACTTAATCTTTTAAAAATCTGATATTCCACATTCATATAGCACCTGTCTGTTTGTTGCTAGATTTTGCCTTTGTTTTTCACATTGATTACAAATGCAGAGTATCTACATAACTGTTTAACCCACAGAGTTCACTCTTTTGTCAAGATTATTATACAATGACAATAATACTGTTTTTTTAATCATCTATTATATAGAAGAAGAGATAATGAGAGTGTTAAACACAAAGTGAGTGCTTAATTTCAGATAGTCTGTTTTCTATCAAAATATTATTTTAATCTTATTTTACTCAAGTAGTCATATAATAATTTCATTATGGCTTGTAAGTCTTTGAGATCTTCATATATATAATCTAGGCTTTGACATTACTAATACAAAGGTAATAGAGTACCCTGTTCTCTAAACCCCCACTAATAAGCACTTTGCAAAAGCAATATATACACAACCTAAATGGGAAATCATTAAAGTTTCTCCCTATATTTTAGTTTTTATATATATAGTGTACTAAATGCAATATTTTTCTATTTGATGGATGTTTAATTGATGTAAAAAATAGGTAGGTTTACAAAAGGCAGACATGTCTAAATACAAATGCAGTCTTTCATTTTATAGTATAGATTATAATTAGTAGACAAATTAACCACTAATCTTGATAATAACTGTAAGAAATAGCTTGATTAAAATGTAAAGAACCCCAGCCATCAATTTCATGATCACATTATTTTTTATTGTTATAAAGTTTAAATTTAGTTTATGGTTGGTTGTTGTCACTTGCTTACTTAAGTCCCATTGGCTACATTGGTTCTTAATGAAACTTTTAAAGAAACTTGTGCCTTTCAGAAGCAACATGTAACTTTTTATCCTTTTCCAGGATATGGAAAAATGAAGTAGACAGTACAAAGACTTTCAGAGTTTTACCTCACCCTGCTTTTGTTTACACGGCTAAATTCCATCCAGCTGTAAAAGAGCTGGTGGTTACAGGATGCTATGATTCTGTGATACGCATATGGAAAGTTGATATGAGAGAGGATAGTGCCATATTGATCCGACAGTTTGACACACACAGGAGTTTCATCAACTCTCTCTGTTTTGATGTTGAAGGTACGTCAGAGAATATATTCCAAATGAAGCCTAATTACATGAAGGGTATTTTTAAAATTTTAATCTCACTAGGATAATAAATATTTAAGCTTGAGAGAGATTTTATGTATTGATGATTATTTGTGCATATCTAGATTTGTACATATTTTGCAGATTATATGGTAGACCTGGGCATAGATTTGGCACTGGAGTTCTGTTTGTAATTTTAAAGTCATTCAGTTCCTAAACATTTATATTCAACTAATCTTTGCTGTAATAACCAGTCATGTTCCAAATTTCATAAATGTATTTCATTGGATTGGTGGTTATCCCCTTAGTAGATTTGTCTTTTAAGAGGGCTTTTTAATTTGAAGGGTATAAAAGAGGACGATGAAGGGAAAATCCCAAAAGAATATTTAAAAACATGTATTTTAAATATAGCAACAGAATTTTTTTAAGTATAGAAACATATAGAAGGGAAATTTGCAATTATTTATAAGTTTATCTTAGTGTATGAATAATATAGATGGTGTTTTAAAGACAAAATATAAATTATTTTATCAGATGAAAGAATAAAGAAATTTATTATATCTATTAGTCACCTTTTACAGTATTTCCGACACTAAATATGCAGGCTATGTCTATAATTAACTAGTATGGGATCCAGATCAAAATGATAATACTGCTAATGTACTCAATTCAACTATAAGGATGTTAATATCTTGGAACACGCCAAAGAAAGGTCAACCAATGATAGAAAGGTATCTAAAAACTCTGTCATAAAGAAGTAGCTCAGATTATAAAAGAGAGATAAATGTCTTCAAATATTTGGCTAAGATATCCGTATGTAATAAAGAGAAATGAGTCTGTTTTGCTCCAGTGGGTAGAGATGGGGCCAAAGCTACAGAAGACAGATTTTCTTTTCTCAGAATTAGAAAACACACCCTAATACGTTATTGAGCAGTTTATTAGTTGAATAAGTTGCTTTTTAAAAATATTAAAGTCACAGTTGCTGAATTACCATCTGTTATTAATGGTGTGTAAGATATTCCTGAGTGGGTGTGAAGTTGAACTTGATGGTCTCTGAGGTCCCATTCAACTGTAAATGGTTTGACTTTAAAAATTGATGTTAAACTGGAACCCCTGTTATTTGTTATTTTATGCATTCCTTGATCATTGAGTTTTTGCTGGATCTCAAGCATTATGCTAACAGTATATATCAGAATACAGGTGTTTTTCTAGGAATATAAAAGAGATTATATAGGTTAATAGAGATGCACAATATAGATACATATTGGATAATTCAGGTAATTTGTTCAGCTTGGAATTTGAGCCATATGTACATGCACTGAGATGTTCATTTCTTTTTGTATTCAAATCAGGCAAGTCTCAAAGGGTAATAAGTCATCAAAAATAATTCAAGAGTGAAGAATTCATTTAGAGATAATTGGGATTTGATTGTGAGTTGTGTTCGGTGTTTTTGGCTTTTTTAAATTGAAATACTGTTTAGTAGCCCTAAGATTCTTTGACTGTTTCACGGGGATGTGTTTTCCCGATTTCATATTATTTATTTCTACTTCTGTGTAACATTTATAAGTGATTTTACTTTTTTAAATAGGTCATCACATGTATTCAGGAGACTGCATGGGGGTGGTCGTGGTTTGGAACACCTACGTCAAAGTTAATGATGTGCAGCATTCAGTGCGCCACTGGAGTGTAAATAAGGTATAAAATCACATTGCATATTTTGAAATTCAATTAAAGAAACTGGAGAAAATGTTGAACCACATGTCCTTAAAAGAAGACGTGAAAATATTCTGTTCTCTCATTTCAAAACTACTGTTTTTCTCAGTCCCTGGAAAGTCATTTGTCATCGATTATAATTATCAGGGCTTTCTGATAATATAGTGACTTAGTGAAAATTTTCTTCATTTTGGCCAGGCTCTCCTTTAATTCTTTTGAGCCCTAATTTACACTATTCAGTGATCCATTACTGAAATGTATGCTAAAATGAGATATATGTTATATTACATCACCATCTGTAAATAATAACTGATATTTTCTGCTATTGATATTCTTTTTTTCTTTGTGCAACATCACTCTAAAATCAGTGTGCTCAGTGTTTTGTTAACCATGCTGTCTTTCAAAATTATGTAATTATAAGGGATTCTATCATGTCATAATAATTTGTTTCACTTTTTCTTTTTACTTTTTGACCACCATCACCCATTTCTGCTAGTAGTTTCATTTAAAATTTGCTAAATAGGCAGAAACAAATGGATAACCTCATTTTTGGAGTAGTGTTTTTAAGGTGGCTTGTTTATTAAGCAATTATATATAAAATCAGTCATCTAACCTGAGTTTTATATAAATTGATATAGTTTTTGTCTTACATGCTGTGCCTGTGTTCTTCAATTTTTTGTTCTTAGTAGATTATAACAATTGTCTGTTTGAGAAAAAAAAAAGACACTGTAAGTGAAAAAGAATTTCCATGAATTTTAGTTAAATATGTTGAGTTTATCAGGTCTACTTAAAAGCAGTCTATTCTATTTTTAGTCATTCTCATCTCTCTATCAGATTAATGAATGATGACTTGGGATTTATGTTGTAGCCTAATTTCACACACTTTGAAAGTACTTTTCTAATTACCTGTATACCTGAGGGATTGGCAATGCACCAAAGGCACCAGTTGCAATCATTTGAATCTACAATTCAGAGTCTATTATTTGTGTTAAAAATCATGTGTTTCTTTACCTCAATATAATAACCAAAAGGCAAATTTACCTTGAAAATCTGCAGCCTGGTAGTTACTTGAAATAGTCACAAATAAAATGTTAGGAAATGAGCTGGAATGTCTTTTTGGTAGCTAATGCCCTAGAACAAACTGGAGACTGATTTCTTACTGGTGTCTTCAACCAGCAGTGTGAGAAATGCTAATACTCATCTGTCCCTGAAGATGAAGTGTCCCTGTGCTGTTGTTACATACACTCCTCGATACAGGACATGGGCTTCAAAATTAGGGCTTCTCTAGTGTGAGCATGAATATGATAAAGAAAAATATGGAGGAAGTCATTAACAGGCATTACAAACACTAAGTCTGCCAGCACCTTTCTCAAATGTATACCTGACACTTGACTTATGTTTTTTTTTTTTTTTTGCACATTTGCATCTGCCTGAGTGTTACTGCAGTTGCGCAAACCCCCAACAATGCATCCCTACCCTCACGTGGTTCAGCTCAGTAAAACCCCCATTTGTGGTGTCAGTGTTGGATTTCTCTGTAGCTTTTTTCAAAGTAGCTGACAGCAGGTCTTAGTGTCAAATAGCGATAGCAGGGGCTCAGCTGCTGATATTGGAACCGTAGCAGTTTGTACCCTACCTTTGTTGGTGCCAGCCCACCTTTGAAGAGGATCCCCTCCAGGAGAAGGGAGCAAACTATAATAAGGGGTTCTTAAGGGAGAAGGATAACCTCCCTGCAGGTTAAAGCATACTTCCCTTTGACTCTGTGGACTTTAGTCTAAGCAGTTTTGCATTTGTAATTTTTTTTTCTCCTGGTAATGCAAACCAGAAAGAACTTTGGTAATTATTCTAATTAATGCAAGGCTTGTTTAGGCAGATTCTCCTTCAGTGTTTATGTCTTTTTTGACATCATTAATCAGGCATCTTCTGTTGCTGCCTTAAATAACTATAAACAAATAACTATTTTAAAAAATCCCACCTAAAATTACAATCTAAATTAAATGATTTCAGAATTGTCTACTGATAATATACCTTTTTCAGGACAAGTGACAGTAAGTGTATGAAGGAATAACCTGAGACTGAAATAGAACTTGAAAGTTAATTCTGTACTTACTTTTGAGTGTAAAAAATAGAATTTTTTTCTATATGATGATAAACAGAAAATACAATGTTAGAAGCAGGAAGTGCATCTTGTTTGGGAACATACTACAAAAACACATACTAACATGGTGTTACATAACAACCGAAAAATACTTTTCATCAGCTTTATTTTCAACCTTAAACTGAAATTACTGGGAATCCTTTTAAACAATTTTAAAGCATCCTGTATAGTACAATTGAAAGTGATATCTTAAAATTAATTTTGTACTTTTGTACTCTAAAAAGGGCTTAACATTAGACAAACTTGATAGTGGTAATATTTATACATATATATATATTTTTTTTATCATTTTAGGAAATTAAAGAGAGTGAGTTTAAGGGGATTCCAATAAGTTATTTGGAGGTTCATCCCAATGGAAAACGTTTGTTAATCCATACCAAAGACAGTACTTTGAGAATTATGGATCTCCGAATGTAAGTGTGTTTCGTTACTGATAGGTTACGCACTTGTAGAGTAAGTAATGCATTCATTTGTTTTTATAAAATGCAGCTGTGGTTCTCACCTGTATAATTTTGTCCCTTAGGGGACATCTGGTAGTGTCGGGAGACCTTTTTGAATATTGCCCCTACTAGAGACCAGAGATACTGCTATGCGCCCTATAGTTCATGAAACTGCCCTCCACAGCAGAGAATTATCTGGCCCAAAATGTGAATAGTTTGGAGGCTGAAATGTAATCCATTGCTTTTTATTTTCACAATTAAAAAAAAAAAACTTCTGTCATGGAATATATTTTATTCCAATTATACTGGTATAGTATAGTGTTATGATTTAATATCATAACTGAATGAGAGGGCTTTTGAGTAATACATTTTTGTTTTTCTTTTTTGTTTTATTTCTGAATAAGGCAAATGAAGGGAAATACCGTTAATGTAAAAGGCAGAAGCAGAGTTCTGGGAAAATCAGCATGGACTCGGGCATACTTTCGTTTTGGTGTTGAGTTCCAGTAAAACAAATGAGAGGAAGCTATGTTGTTAGAGTTCATTATTGTATTTAGAAAGGCAAATTTGGTGATCTATAATAGTTTAGTCTGCAGTTCTCTTTTTAGGACTAACCATTAAGCCCTTAAATATTTATGTAGAGCTGTTCAAGACACTGGTGTGGGTGCTGTGGAAGAATGATAAGCAAAATTAGTTCATCAGCATTTTATAATCCAGTTGTACTGCCTCCAAAATGATACCAAAAAAACCCATTTAATTAGGCTAAATTGTGAGATCTTCTAGGACTGAAATCTGCTTATTCCTTTTTTCTTAGCCCCCATGCTATGCCTGGCAGATAGCTACTACTCAGCATGTACTTTTAATTAATGTAAATTTATAATAAAAGGATTATATATTTTGTGGCAACAAAGGTGATAGCTATAATATAGTCTTCTGTTAAAGGTTCTGTGGAGAGGCTAGCCTTGGGCTTAATTGAAGAATGGATAGAATTTAGATAAGTATTTTCAGTAGGGTGGAAACATGAAAAACCTGGAATAAAGTTCAGAGGTAGGATAATATAAATTGTGTTCTACGCAGTGAGGTCATCTAAATGAGCATAGGTTTCTTGATAAGGAGTGCTGAGAGAATTTTTTAGAAATAGAGATTAGAGCCAGATTTTAGAAGACCAGGCCTCATCCTAAGGAGTTTGGTTATTCTGTTTTTAAGCAGTATATGAGTACATAGTATTCAGCTTAAGATCATGCTTGGTCTCTAAAGGCAAACTGCTTAGACTCAAATACTGCCTTTTCCACCACTTACTAGCTGATTAACCTCTCTGTGCCTCTCTTCTCACATCACTCAAATGGGAGAAATAATACACCACACTCATAAGAGTTTTTGGGGGAATAAAGACGTGTAAAGTATTTAAAGCATGATTACACATAGCAAGGACTGCAGACGTGTTTGACCCTGTAACCTCAGGTCTGAGAATTTACACTAAGAAAATAATTATAAAACAGTGCAAAAAATCAGACAACAGTATGGTTGGTTACCAGAGGGGAAGGGGGTTGGGAGGAAGATGAAGCAGATACAGGGGGTTACATATATGGTGACTGAGGGAGACTAGACTTGTGGTGAGCACACAGTGCAACATACAGATGATATTTTATAGAATTTACACTTGAAACTTATATAATGTTATTAACCAATGTCACCTCCATACATTTAAATAAATAAATAATGAAATGGTGCAAAAATATATGTATACAAGATTGTTCACAGAAATCACGTTCCTGGTAGGGGAAAGTTAGAAATGCCCTAAGTCTGTTGTCCAACAATAGAAAATTTCTTAAAGTACATTTAGACAATAGCATAACATACACCTATTAAAACGATAATGCATAATGCATATTTTCTGACATGGAGTCCCATTATTTGTGATTTACTGTTGACTGGAAAAAGCAGGTAACAGAGCAGTGTATGTAATATCCTCTCTGTAAACTAGGGATGATAATAGTACCTGAGTGGCACATAGTAAGCATTAAAACAGTGTTAGATATTTTTCATAAGCGAAAAATCCTGGAAGGTTGTATAGCATGTTTAATAGATTTAATAATATGTTCTATCTAATATATTTACAAGGATCAAGGATTCGTTGTGTGATTTTAAAAATTCATCACACAGAAAAAAATTAAGAATGTAAAAATTCTGCCCCCTTTTTAGTAACCAACTCAAATACTACTTCCATAAAGTAGCCTCTCTTCATAGCTAGAAATAATCTCTTATCCAAATCTACAAAGTGCCCTTTCTTTTCTTGTCTTGTAGCACTTTCTACATCCATTTTCTGTTTTACATCGCTGCACTCCCTGAGCTTTGGCACTACCTCTTCTTTATTCTGCATCCATCATAGAATATCTCCCACATAACAGATTCTCTAAACTTGTTAAATGCAAATGAAGTATTTAAAAGTTTTTCTACCACCAGTCTTTTAAGACTGCAACACAGATTACATTTGTAAAATCTTTTTTGCTTATAGATTAGCAGCAAGGAAATTTGTAGGAGCAGCAAATTATCGGGAGAAGATTCATAGTACTTTGACACCATGTGGGACTTATCTCTTTGCTGGAAGTGAGGATGGGACAGTGTATGCTTGGAAACCAGAAACAGGTAAATATTTCATTGATCTTTAAAAATTTGGGGCGGAGGGGGTTGAAGAAGTGTGAAAATTACCATTTTATGGAATAATTTTCAAGGAAATTCTGATTTCAGGTTCTCAATTATGTTTTTCAGTATTGAAAAGCTGATAATGAAAGTCGGCTGTGGTCTAAATTTATATTAAATTCCGTTCCTTGTTTTGATATCTTCATGGATTTAGAATTTCACATTATAATTGAAGGTTTATTCTTTCCTTGCCTATAATGAGATATTATGGATCTTAGAGTAGTATTTAATGCAAAATACAAAATGTTAGCAGCCGAATTTGAAATACAACTAGATATACAAATGGTGACACATCTACAGTATATTTTATTAAAAACATTCCCATCAAATGTTTGATGTCTGAAACTTAATAGCAGTTTACCTGAATTACTATAATTCAATTTTTTCCCAATAAAATAAACTGTTATGTTAAGGAGTTCATGTGTGCTTTTACCTTTGCTTTTCAAAAGAAAAGCTGAAACTACATAAACATTTCTTAGCAATAAATTGAGAGAATTTTATAAAATTCACTTTAAAATTTCTTTAATGAACAGTATTTAATTATACCTTGTTTATTCTCTTGATCTTTTCTTTAGGTATTTTTGACTAGCGAGTTCACTTAGGTTTTTTTTTGTTTGTTTTTTTTTTTGTCTTATTGTGTTTTGATACTTTAGCATCAATTCAGAAACGTTAAGTCTCTTCCCCTTCAATAAATGGATCTAGATTTTTTTCCTTTTGAGTTCTGCTTTTCATAGGTTCCTTAGACTTCTGCTACATGTAGGCCTCTTTTAGCCATTGGTAATCATACGCATCTTTAAAGCAAATGGCACTTCAAACAGCCTCTGGAAGAAAAAAAGAAAAATTGATTCCCCACCAAACCTTCCCTAGCCAGAGAGTTTCTTCATTTTAGAGTCCTGCCATTCCACCCCTGGTTCTCTCTGGAGTTCTTTGTTAGTTGACATTTTCTCAGTTATGTCAGATCTCAGAGTCAGGTACCTCTCTGCTTATAAGCTCTTTGTCTTTGTTTTGTGCCTTGAAAACATTATTGAAGAGGTTGGATTAAGAAGTACCAAGGGCCAACGAAATGGAAAATAAAGATACTTATTTAATACAGTGTACTCAAATATTTATAAGTATTTGTGGTTTTCACGTAAATAACATGAGCTTCATCATTACTTACTATATTTTTAAGAAGTTGCAGCATAATTTTCTAATAAGAAATAACTGACTACAAATTTTTGAATGTCTTTTCTTATTTAGGAGAACAAGTAGCCATGTATTCTGACCTGCCATATAAGTCACCCATTCGAGACATTGCTTATCATCCATTTGAAAATATGGTTGCATTTTGTGCATTTGGGCATAATGAGCCAATTCTTCTGTATATTTATGACTTCCAGGGTAAGTCCACTGCTTGATAAGTAAAGAATATGTAGAGAAACCTTTACACTTAGACTGAACCAGGAATCATGAGCTCTGTGAAAACTATCATCCTTTATACTAACAATGCTCTCTTGAATATACTATAAGAGCTAAACAGCTTACATAGTTTGTTATTATAAGATTTTATTTTTCCATAAGCTCTATTTTTCTGGAGTTTAAATATCAGCAAAAGTACACATAGTAGTTGTGCCCTTATGTTGGAATCACAGAAAGGGGGGGTCATCACTCTCTTTGTAAATGAATTTAAGTGAATAACATACACCTAAAAAATTATTTGGGAATGTTAACTAAATTAAAAAAGTAAATAACTTCTATGAAATACGTATCTTTAATGTTTTCAGTTGCATAATGAGTTAATTTCTTATTCTGTTTTTGTTTTTACTAAAACATATAGTTTTAATAAATTGTAGTTTTGAGAGTTTCTCAACATGAAAAGAACACAAAGAAACTAAATGTCAGTGAAGACAAAATCCAGAATTAGAAATCTGATGTCTTTTTCTACTCTAAAATTATTCTATCATTCTGAGGAATAAGGAAATAAATACCAGACACATTTTTCAGAAGTAGTATAGTATTAGAATTATATGGATCTGTGCTGTTTTTTCACATAGTTCTTAATTTCTGTCCTGAAATTAGGATTTTATTCTTCTGTATTGTGCTGATAGTTCCATCACTCTCAAAATTGCAATTCATTTTTTTTCAAGTATTAAAAACTTATTAGTATCTTTGTTTAGGATGTCATGTATCATTCACTGTTTTTGCTAAGCTAGGGTAGTTTACACACAATGTCATAAGTGCATACATATGCAAGTATGTGTTTAGGTAACATTAATGTGGAACTATTTGGACAAAGTGTTTTAAATTGACATGTGAGTGGTTAATTTTATTGCGTAAATACAGATTGAATTTGTTAATGGGTGTAAGTTCTAAGTTATTAGACAGTTGAGTTAAATTCTAAACCTGAAGTTATTGATCATAGTATGTATTTTAATATGTCTTTCCAGGTGAATTATATTAGAAAATAATGTGTAAAATTGAGATTTACCTTTTTAAAAGAACAGAAAAGAAATAATGAATATCTCTAATACATATTCAAATTTATGGAACACTATTACTAATGGTAGAAATTTTGAACAGTACAATACAATTTGCTATTACAAGCAAATGTTAGCAAAAATAAATACTGCCTGATTATAGAAGACAAATGGGATTCTCAAAGCACCCAATGTCCAAATCTGATATCTAGTTAAGACATGTATCCTGAAACAGGTCTTTCTTTGTACCTCCTCTAAATCTTCACATAAAGGAGAAGAATTATACGTAAAGACTTTATAATTGGAACTGTTATACAGGAAATAGGCAGCCCAGTTATTTCCTCAGACTCAAGAGGTTTCACAACAGTCTTCATTCAATTTCTAATTTGCTTTTTAGGCTTTTGAAATTTTCACTACAAATGCAAGTTAAAGTTCCACTCTTATCTTTTTTTCTTTGTCTTCAGTTATTTTTTGTCATAGATAGAGGGATTTCATCATTAGATTAGCCCAGTCGGGTTTGTCCATATGGTTTTTAGACAATTGATTTCAGACTAAAAAGTTCATTCTACAAGTGTAAGTAGAAAGAACAGTGTTTCGGGGGTCCAAAAATACGGGATTTAGGCTCAGCACTGTTTCTTTGGTGACTTTGCACATGCCTCTTGCCTTCCTCCAGCTCCGTTTTCTTATCTAGCAAATGGTACTACTACTACTGATATCTGTGCTACCTAAGAGTTATTTGTGAAGATTCTATCAGATGGGGACTGTGAAACTACTTTGTAAATTGATAAGCGCTAGATTGTAAATTGATAAGCGCTAGATTAAAACAAAGAGGTAAAATGGGTTGTTGTCATGCTCATCCAACTAGTATATACTTGACTTTATGCTGATAAGCATCTCTCTATTTCTGGAATAGAATTGAAAAGGTTTGTTTTTCTTCCTGTCTTTTTTTCTCAGTAGCCTTTTGCTTTTTCTATTAGAGTGTGTACCTTTTTAGATCAGTTGTATTAGAAAATAAATGCATAAACTTAAGAACATTATGTTATATCCATGCTATCTTAACATGGAAAAGGAAGCATTTCTAAGAGTTTTAGAAATATTCAAATAATACACATGAAATTAAAAATTACCTTGTGCAGAATACAGTTTTGATACACTAGCACACCTTTACAAACAAATGAAAACTTAAAATGTTTCAACACATTTTCTAAACTCTTTACTACTTATTTTTAAAAAGAGGAAGTTTAGGAAGGAGTTACGTAATCTCAAGCAATCCAAGATTTAGCACAGTTCTTGTGAATGGTGTATATCCATAAGAAAATTAAAAGTTGTTTCAGACCTAAATATTTTACTCATAAAATACAGGCCAGCATAAAGTCAAATAGTCTTTAAATTTTTTATTGAAAATTATAATATGTATTACTGACCTAGTATAGCTTTGCCTTATATTTTATTTATTATAATATTTTTAATACAGGAATATTTTGTCCAACTTTCTTGTCTGAAAATAAATTTTACATATAGCTTTACATAAATATTTTAATGGTATAAAATTTGTTACATGATTTTTAAATAGTATTTATTAAAGGTGCTGATATGTTTAAGTAATTTTCAAGGAAAATGGAGCAAGATATTTTTTTTTGTGTGTAAGTTAAATAAGCTGAGAATGGGACCACAATGGTAGCTAAATGCATCATTCATCTTTCAGTTCTAGCAGAATCTGTGAAGAGTCAGCAAGCATCTTTCTTTGTTAAGCATATGTTCAGGTTGTGGTCTTTTGGGTCTTTCATTCTACTGACTTTTTGCTTTTTTTGGTAAGAAATATGATTTTTACTTTCAGAAGGCAGTTTTATTTGCCTGGTGTTGAAAGGGTTAATCATCTAGTAATACAAAATTTAGTCACAGAGTACCACAAATAATGTACACTAAGGATTCCCATAATAGCAGAGCTGTCAGAGAAATGGCTTCTACTGAATTAAATTTTTGAAGTTAGACTTTAGCAATAATGTTCTGTTATTAATCAATATTTATCCACCTCAGTCTCTAGGATCCTGCTCTGCATTTAATCATAATCATAGCTAATACTTACAAAGCACTTTCTGTATTCCTGGTACTTTACACACATTTAATTTATGAGACAGGTTCTATAATTACCCCATTTTACAGGAGCTAGTACTTGGATCCATACAGTCTGGACTTGGAGTCCATGATCTTCTTTGCTACACTAAACTGCCTTTTTAGCAGATTTACTGAAATAGTAGCTTTCGATTGTTTAATAAGCAAACTTTTTGTTTCTGCAGTACCACTTTCTCTCTGTGGAGTATGTGATTTCTTTGTATTGTCTGAAGTTTGTAGGAAGCAGAGCTGGAGGCTTATTCATCTTTTCATTACTAGTACAGTACCTAGCCTGAATACTGACACGTGATGAACACGCATGTAGTATTATAAGTAGGAGCAAGTCTTAATTTGGGAAGGTCTCAGCACTTTTATAATTTCAGGTAATGAGCTTAGATTTTCACTAGATGGCAATATCTCCTCTGAATGAATCAGTATGAACTCTGGAGTGCTTTTCGTAGTGTCTCAGAGAAGACGGATCTTTATTGAGCACCTATAATGTGCCCGGCCGAACAGGGCTATGAAAACTAGCAATCAACACTCAGCTTATCATGTTCTTTTCCAATGCTTTGTGTTTCCTAAGTAGATGATTAAACCTCTGGGAGAACTGTAGGTAAAGTGAGAAGCAATTTTTACCATGGACACTAAACTTATTTTATTTGTAGATTTCATGTTCATTATGACCACCTACATTGTCATTGTTGATAGCTCTATTTTTCACACTATGACCTGCTTTGCCAGAGTTCAGGGCAAGGTACACTGTTGGGTTCCTATAAAAATTTTGTTATATAACTTACTCTTTGACCAGAAGCCCCTGGTGTTTATAATGCCCTGTGTCTAACACAGTACCTGAAATAAGAATTACAAATCCTGTAAAATAGCATTTTCCTTTCAATTTTATAAAAATACAGACTGAGAGGCATGATCAGTTGTTAGATTTGGTGCTAATAATAATAGTGGTAGTAGTAACTAACATCTATCAAGCATTTATTATATGTCCCCTACTCTTATGAGCATTTTACATATATCTCATACAGTCCTCCCCAAACCGCACAAGGTAGATACTGTTATTATCCTCATTTTGTAGATGATGAAACTGAGGCACAGGGAGAATGAAGTAATTTGCCAGTGCCAACTAATAAAAACAAAGAGTCAAAGACTAAGGTAACAAATACCCATGTGTGTACACCTTCAGCTTACGAAAAAGAATGCAAGCAGCATAGTTGAAGCTTCTGTTTGTTCTTCCCTACCATCTTCTCCATCTTCTGGGAGTAATTACTGTCCTGAATTTGACCTTCAGTAGTCTCATTTATTATGTGCATTGTTGTTACTTTACTGTTATTATTATTTATCACGTGCATTTATTTATTACAGACGTCAGCGTCTCTAAACAATTTGTAGTATTGTGTGGCATGTTTCAAAACTATATAAATGTAGTCATCCATATGAAAAAAAAAAAGAATGTAGCCACATATTCCTGTGGTGAAATGTGTTGTTTGTTTTCAATTTTAATATTTAGGAGAACCCCTTAAGATTAAAAGGAACTTTGCTTGTCTAGTATTATTATTAATAGTTCACTGCTTTACAAATTTACAGGGTAATAATAATGCATTTAGCCATGATATTCTCTCTGTAGTCTAAAATACAAATTTTCTTTTTTATGTAGAATTAAATTTTAATGTAACTAGTTCTATAATATTTTTGCGATAAGATAATGTCTAGCTGAAATAAATTTGATATCCATAGTTTTATGTATAATTTAATGATATTCTTGAAGTACTAATGATGACCAGAAAGCAAACTCAGACATTATAATCCTCATACTTGTATGAGATTATGCAGTAACAAATATAACTGGTTACAGGTCAGAGTTTTAAATATCTATTATTACCCTAGTAGAAATCAAGAAATAAAATGCCGCATTTTAAGACCTGTTGAAACTTCCTTGTCTAGTATTGGTCATATCCTGAAGCATCTATTTTAATATTCTTCACTAATGGGGTAGTTTGATTTGAAAGCTTATGTCATTGAAAGATTCAAGACATATGGAAAACTTAGGCAGCTTAATGGCTTTTGAGCATAAACCAAAGCCCTGAATTCTTCATCCAGGCTTCTTTTTTTTTTTTTTTTTTTTTTTTTTTAATGCTTACATTGGTGCTTTTTAAAATGCACCAAGAAAGAGAGTAGTGTGATGCAAAATAGACAAAAGTGTTTGGAAAGGCTGGAGTAGGAGTTAGGTCATTGAGGTTCTAGATGAAATGCCATCACTTTCTGTTTGATCCTGATAAAATAACTTAGCATTTTTGCACCTGTTTTTTCACCTGTATAATTTAAATAATACCTGTTCTATTTTATCTCAATGTTTTTATCAAAGGATAAAAATGAAACTATAAAGCAAGACATGAAATTTAGCTGTATTAGAGTTCATGAAAAAGGCTGCAGTAGAGAAATCCTAGCTATTTTCTGTGGCGATATACACATCACCCACTTTCAGTTGAATAGCATGATGTGCAATAATTGGTTGATAATGGAGTAGGAAACCAACAGAAGGACAATAACATGTACTTCGGGGTATTTGGAAATTATTTACTATATCTTGGTGTTCAACTAATGGATTTGCCAAGTGATGGCAGTTGCTCTCCTACTTGGTTGGCTATGAGACATGAATTTGTTACACTTTTATGTATAGGTTTTAAAACAGTATTTATTAGTGGCATTATTTTTGCTTGGCGTATAAAACATATCAAGGAAATACGAGATTATACGAAACTCTGAAATGCAACCAGGCTACTAAACTTGAAGTGTTAGTCAATAGAACTTGTTGGATTCATTCACATAGTATTTTAAGATTAGCTGAAGTAGACACAAGTCAAACCCAGTAAAATACAATAAAAAACATTATAAGTCCTTGAATATTCTTGTCTTAGTCCATTTGGACTGCTATAACAAAATACCAGAGACTGGATGGGTTATAAATGACAGTTTTATTTCTCATAGGTCTGAAAGCTAGGAAGCCCAAGGCAAGGCATCACCATCAGTGTCCAGTGAGAGTCTGCTTTCTGGTCCCTAGACGGCACCCTCTAGCTGTAACTTTACATGGTAGAAAGGGCAAGAGAGTTCTCTGGGGCCTCTTTTATAAGGTCACTAATCCAAGTCACAAGGACCCTGCTCTGGTGATCTAATCACTCCCAAAGGACCCACCTCCTAAACCATCACCTTAGGTGTTAGGATTTCAACAGAGGAATTTTACAGGGACACAAGCATTCAGACTACAGAAATTCTCTACACATAGCAAATGTTAGCAGAAGAGAAGAAGCCAAATGCTGGGAAACTAGAGAAGTAGACCTACCAATTTTATATTAATCATATTATAATTAGAAATAAAATCATTTGTAAGTAAAGGAATTAAGTTTCCAGTAAAATAACTATACACAGTCACAGCACTATATATAGTAAGAGGTCTTGAACAAAGAAATGTTGAACTAAAAGGAAATCTTAATGTTAATACAGTGTTAAAAGGAAGAATATGTTGCGTTGTACCTCATATTCTGTACATAACTTCAGTACACAGACTCTCTGAAGGCTGTTATATTGATTTTATGTTATGAATCTTTTGCTTTATCAGTTTGTTTTCATGTCATGTTTTGAAAAGCTTTCCACTTAAAATTATATAATTAAGGAAATTATTTTTTAAATGGTTACTTTATTTTTCTCTCATTTGTATATACAAACAGGCATTTAAAATTTTCAAATTCATTTATTTTAAATAACCAGATGAGAGAATGTACCGTGTTTCCCTGAAAATAAGACTTAGCCGGACAATCAGCTCTAATACGTCTTTTGGAGCAAAAATTAGTATAAGACCCGCTATTATGTTATATTATATTATATTAAGACCGGGTCTTATATTAATTTTTGCTCCAAAAGACTCATTAGAGCTGATTGTCCGGCTAGGTCTTATTTTCAGGGAAATGGTATGTTGAAGCATCCTAAAAACCATAAATAAAGTGCAATAGAGATGGTGTTCTCTTCCTCCTTCTTTTTCTCTTCCTCCTCCTCCTCCTCATCATCAAAAAATGCACTCTTTGAGTTATCTATTCCACTCTGGGGAATTAAATCCAAAGACAGAATTATTTAAGAAGCAAGTAAGAAACAAGTTAAATTATGAAAGTACTTATTCACACATGATCTACAATGAGGGAAACCAGAAAATGCTGTAAATATTTAGTAAAAGAATGCATAAATAAATTATTAGATGCAATATAATGCTTTTAAAAATGATAATTACATACTTGTAGAAACATGAAAAAATGTTTGCATTTAAATTGAAAAAATATTAAATTACGTTTACACCATGATACCTTACATAAAATGTACATATGTATGAAGATTAGGAGGGGTATAGAAATAATGAAAACAGTTGTTTTAGGGAGATGGATTCGTTAATAATTATTTTTATTGTTTTAGCATTTCCTTTACTTCTATTATATTATGCCTTTGATTTTTAAATATTTTTTCTATACACATATATTTAAATTTATGCTCCTATCCAATTTGTTATGTTTACCAGACCAAGATATTGCATGGCCTTCAAGGCTCAATTATAATACTGCCTGAATAAAATTATCTGAAATTATTATATTTCCTTCTTTATGGTTTCATAGTATTTAATGTCATTTTAGCAGTCATGTTGTCTTATTACCGAGTCTTTGAAATGTATTATGTAGTTTCTTATCATTTTTTAATGCTACAGTTTAATGGCTTAATTATTTCATTATACTTTTGCTATGATGGTTTGAACTAATTATGGATTCATTTTTCTAGTTGCTCAGCAAGAGGCTGAAATGTTCAAATGCTACAATGGAACATTTCCATTCCCTGGAATACACCAAAGTGAAGACGCGTTATGTACCTGTCCTAAACTGCCTCAACAAGGCTCTTTTCAGATTGATGACTATGTCCCCACTGAAGATTCTTCAGTGAAAATGCAGCTAGTGAAACAAAGGCTCAATTCTGTTACAGTACGTTAAACTATTTCATGTAGCTGAGAAGTTGGAATTTTTAAAACCGTTTCTATCCTATTTAACATTGTCATGCCAATAAATATTAATTGAATGAAGTAAGTTAGTTTACTTAAAATTAGGCTTTTTTATACTTTTATAGTTCCTTTGTAGTACTTGTTCTAAAATCACTAACTTAAAAAAAACAGACTGAATTTCAGAATTTAAGATAATCTATGGTGCTTTCCTGACTTGATGTCTATAAAAACCAGCCTGGGACCTGTTTCTTCATTTAAAAATTTCAGTGTGTGTATGCGTGCATGTATATATCACACACACACACCAAGCACCCACCTGGGAAAATATTTACATAAAATATTTTAAAGGGACAGCCTCCTTAGTATGCAAAAAGTAAACAAAGAAAAATAGACTTCAACAAACAACTGTTTAAAAGAAACATACTTCCAAAAAGAGTAGATACAAATGTGTCATAAGCATATTTAAAAGTTCTGTCTCACTACTAAGGATAAAGTACCACAGAAACCAGGTGTCACCCATAAAACTGGAAAATAGATGATAAAAATGACTGGATGCTTGGTTAAAAGTAGTGTAGTATTCTGTCCGTGATGAATGACTCAAATCTTTCTAAAGGTAAGTGATAAAATGTACTGAGAAGCTTAAACATCCTTAAAAATATATATGCCCTTTGACCATAATAGTTCTTCTAGTTAGAGTTAGTCTTGAGCGTCTTGAAGACAGGAGCTGTGCAGGCGTGTACCTTGCTGTGTTCTCAGCTTTTGCCACAGTGCCTGGCACTTAATAAATATTACCTCTTTCCCTCCTTTGATAGGAATCGTAACCAGGTGGTGGTGGTTTTTCTTGTTTGTTTTTTGAGACTAGTTTTAAACCAAACATACGAGGAACTACATTGAGACATCTTTGGTTCTGACTATACTTTCTTTATTTCTCCTTTTCTTTCTTTGAAAGATATATAGAGAGTGCGGTTGGTAGATGAGGGTAAACAGGATCAAATATATGGTGAAGGAAGAAGAACTGACTGAGGTGGTGAACATACAATGTGATCTATAGATGATGTATTACAGAATTGTACACCTGTAACCTATGTAACTTTACTTAACCATTGTCACCCCAGTAAACTTTAATTTAAAAAAGAAAAAGAAGGTTAGAGATTTTAAGGTATACCACAGCACAGATCACACTCAGGCTCTGGATTTAGGTTTAGTTGGAATATAGATGAATTTTTTTTTATATTAGTATAAATTTTAAAACATACAGCTATAAATTATTTTAGTTTTGTAATTCTTTATATTTTAACATTTTGAAATAATTGAATAATGCATGGTATTACATCTTGAAAGAACATATGAATAGATATTGAGTTTTAAAAATTAGAAAAATAGAAAAATAAGAAAACAAATGGAAAAATATTTCTTCACAAGGAAAAAAGTGTCCAAAATGTTGCATGGCAGAATGACTTCATGTACAGACTTAAGAGCAATTACAGATAGATATATAAAAAAAAGTTTCCTGCAATCTGTCAGTCTTTACACTGTGTAACTTAACACCCTGGAATCACTTTGGTCTTGTATCTTTCATATCATGTTATATAACTGTAATCCTCAGAAAAGTGAAAGGGTATAAGAACAAAAGAAAGTAGATGTAAAGGAAAAATAAAATCAGAAAAACTTTTTAAGATACAAAATCAAAGACAAGGGAGAAGTAAATTGATAATTTATTGTAAGAGAAAAACTTATTTCCTTTAGAATCATTATTTTATTTAACATTAACTTTTTAAAAAAATGATTTAGAGAATATGTTTGTTTTGCAATTGAGGTAGATTGAGGCCGCCTTTGGAAGTGAAAGCTTTGTCTATTTGCTGTGGTTTTTGAAAAACCTTTTTTTCTTGTTTTGAGATAATTCACTGAACTTTATTTTCAGATGCTATCACGATGTGTTTTTGTTCAGATGTATATAGTATATATGGGAATAAAAACAATGTCATTTTTATTGCCATGGCAGCTCCATTCTTTTTATATTTTGCGAGCATTTAGCTTGACTGGATTCCCACCTTTTGTCATAATGCCTTTTGTCTTGTTTCCTATAATAGCCCCAAATTCCTTTTTTTGTTAGGTTACTTAGTCTATTAAGAACTGTATCAATGGTCTTCTATCAATGGTCTGTATCAATGGTCTTCTAATAGAAAAGACTGTTGCTTCTGTATTACAGAAGATTATATTACTAGAGATACCTTTTTCTTTGTAACCATAATAGAAATGTTCTTCTAATAAAAGATAGTGCAGTTTAGGGTGTGAATTACATAACAAATTCAGTTCAGCAGGTATTTAATAGGTGTTTATTCATTAATGAGTAAAGGATACAAAAAAATAGATTCCCTTTTTTTAGTAGCTTTACCATTTAGTCTTAAGTCTAAATATGGGAATTACATTCATGGGTATATTATTTATGGAGATAATTACATACTTCAATTAATTCAGGTGTGTCTTTTAGACATGTTAGTGCTCTGGTATAGAATTTTAGTATTTATGCTAAATTTATTGAGGAAACAAGTTTTTCCTGAGACAGTTACATGTGTGCCCTACAGAATCTTGTTTATCAGTGCCTTTTTGTTTGTTTTTTTGTTTTTTAGCATTCTAATCTGATATGATTTTTTTAAATTTAATTTAGTTTTATTATTAGTTTTAGGTGTACAAAACAACATACTGATTAGACATTTATATCCCTCACAAAGTGATAACCCCACCGAGTCTACTACCCCTCTGATATTGTATATAGTTGTTACTATACCATTGACTATGTTCTCTATGCTATACTTTACATCCCATGACGGATATATATATACATATACATATACATATTTGTGTGTGTGTGTGTGTGTATGTATATGTAATATATATATATATGAACACGGTATAAACATATATATATATATAATGTCCCCGAAAATAAGACCAGGTCTTATGTTAATTTTTGCTTCAAATGATGCACTAGCGCTTATGTTCAGGGGATGTGATCCTGGAAAATCATGCTAGGGCTTAGTTTCCAGTTAGGTCTTATTTTCAGGGAAACGCGGTAGTTGGCATTCAATATTATTTTATATTAGTTTCAGGTGTACAGCGCAGTGGTTAGGCTTTTATATAATCTATGTAGTGATTCTCCTGATAAGTCCAGTGTCCATCTGACACCCTACATAGGCTTTACATCATCATTGATTCTATTCCCCATACTGTGCTTTACATCCCCATGACTATTCTGTGACTACCAATTTGCACTTTCTAATCCCTTCGCCTCCTTACCCACCCAGTGCCTTTCGTTTTGACAAGTTAGATTTACGAAGAACGTGTCATTGGGTCTCTTTAAACTTTTTTCAGCTTATTGGAAGCAATATAGAGTGATAACTATAGGGTAATAGATTAAGAAACTCTCCCAAATGTTGATTTTGGTTATTAAAATATTAATACCTAACTGTGTTGAAAAGAGTTATCTTATTAAAATTAAATTATTAATATTTCTTTACTTATTATATTTCTTTTAGGAGGTGATGCGAGCCAGTGCTGCAAAGGTAAGTAGTTTTTATTACCAGGAAGATAACTTTAAAACTATTTTCATTGTGATGCACCAAAGAATTAAAACACACCATTCATAGTTTTTAATAGAACTTTTACCAGAGTTAATTTGACATGTATTTTCCTTATTTGAGCTTGAATTTATCAAGGAATTATAATACTGGGACCTGAGAATTTAGCAAGTAGCTTCACATTTTTGTAGGTTTAAGAATATTAGGTGACTGGGCTATACTTTCAGTAAAGGACTAGCAAGGCCATTTCATTCTCTGAAAGAATATTCCAAGACACTTAATTGGTAAGAGACACTAATACGGTTTCAGTGGGTGTATGCTGAGTAAATTGTATAACCCTTGAATGCTTGCAAGCTGCACACATAACAATGCTGCATTGTGCTGATAACACTTTTGATTATTATACCAATGTTTCATGCTTCTTTTCCTATTTAACTATATAACAGTCCTGAGAAACACGTTACATATTGTTATTCAAATTTAGAAAGAAGAAAGCTGAGCTTATTGAGGTTAAGTAATTTGCCCAAGATCCCAAAGTTAGTCTAAGCATAGTAGTATATTAAAAAACTCTTCATTATTAAACAGTTTCAACTAAATTATATCTGACATGCTTTCAACAGCAGCTTTCTTCCTTTTACAAGCAAGTTCATCTATCAAATATAATTATATGTGTCACAAAGTAAAAGGGTGAGACATCCCAATGGGAAAGAGTTAGAATGGTGTTGGTATGTTCAAAGACTGCTTTAGATAATGACAATGTAGTGGGAATCTTTTTTTATTCAGTAAACACCTACTCCTGCTATGTTGCAGGCATTTGGAATACAGAAGAAAGTAGGCTGCTGTCTCTTTCTACATGGGGCATCTTAGGGAGGAAACGTCAGAAAACACCAGATTTACCCCATCACTAAGTTGTTCCGTATCAGTCAAAACCCATCACTTTTTAACCTAATTATCACAAGGCAACAGGATATGGAATATAGACAAGGGGAAGGAAGACGGAAGAAAGACATGTTGTATTGTGACTTGGACTGCAGATGTTCAGGAAACTTGTTCCTGATAGCAGTGATGGCTGTAATGATAGTAGCTCCAAGATTGCTAATCTTCCTAAGTATGCGTAGTATATGAAACTAGAGTCAAAAATGGTTTATTCTCTGACTAACAATTCAGAGTTATTTCTTCATTTTCACAAATATACTATATACCCTTCTTTGGTAATGTGATCTGAATATCCAGAGTAAAGTGTCCTGCACACATTTAGCAAAGCTCTAATGGAGAACGTCCCTTGCAAATCTGGAAACTCCCTGAGAGTTGAGGATCATGTTATTCATCTTTGCATCCCTATTACTTGACAAAAGAATAGATGCTATTTGAAAATATGATGTATTTGGAAATTAATCGAGGTCTGGAAAGATTAATCTTACAAGTGTCTTTAGTTGTTTCCACTTTTCGGCTGTTATGAATAATGCTGCAATGAATATGTTTTCATTTCTTTGGAGAACATACCTAGGAGTAGAATTCTTGGGTCATATGCTAAGTTTGTTTAACATTTTGAGAAACTAGCAAACTGTTTTCCAAAGTGCCTGCCCCATTTTATGATTCCACCAGCAATGAAGAAGGTTCCAGTTTCTCCTCATCCTCTTCAATACTTGTACTTCCTGTCTTCTTTATGATAGCTGTCGTAGTGGGTGGGAACTGGAGTCTTGTGATTTTGATTTGCATTTCCCTAATGACTAATGATGTTGAGCATTTTTAATGTGCCATTTGTATATTTTCTTTGGAGAAATGTCTGTTCAAATCCTTTGCCCATTCTTTAAAAAAATATTGTCTTTTTATTGTTCAATTTTAAGAATTTTTAATAGATTCTGGATACAAGTCTCTTATTAGATAGGTGATTTGTAAATATTTTATCCATTTTATGTGTTGTGTTCTCACTTTCTTGATGGTGTTCATTAAAACAAAAAGGTTTTAATTTTTATGAAGTTCAATTTATTTTTTCTTTTGTTCCTTGTGCTTTTGGTGTCAGATATAAGAAACAATTGCTAGCCCTAGGTCCCAAAGATTTACTTCACTGTTTCCTAAGATTTTTATGATTTTTACTCTTACATTTAAGTCTGTGATTGATTATTTTGAGTTAATTTTTTATGCGATGTGTTGTAGAGTTTTAATTACATTCCATTGCATGTGGCTATCTAGTTGTCTGAGCACCATTTGTTGAAAAGACTATTGACTGGTCTTGGCACCATTAGCAAAAGTCTTTTATCTTAAGAGCAGAGTATATTTATGTAGTTACTCATCTGTTACATCCATAATAAATTTTCACCAGACACCTAAGTTTTTTCTTTCCTAAGTCCCAGCCAGATTTTTATATTATTGAAGATGCATTTCTTTTTTCATTAACATTCTTTAAACAAATATTTATTGAGTGCCTACCAAGTATTTGTGTGTGTGTGTGTGTGTGTGTGTGTACACGCGTGCACCTGGGACATAATAATGAATAAGAAAATTTTATTGTAGGAAGACAATAAAAAGGGAAATAAATCAGATAATTTCAGACAGCAAGTGTTTTGAAGAAAATAATGTAGGCCCCTGGGACAAAGAATAACTGGGAAGAGACTACCCTCAGAGGCTCATCATGGAAGGCCTCTCTGAGAGAAACACTTGATGAGAAGCTAGTCCTGGCCTGCTAAAGTCCTCATCTAGAAATCAAACTGGTGTGCTCAAGGAGCAGGAAAAAAGACCACTGTGCTTTATTAGGATAGTGAGCAAGCAAAAGGAGGCAGCGATTCGTGGACAGGGTTGGAGAGGTGATCAGGAGATCATGCATGCTTTTTAAAGGGCCTTGTAAGTATGGTATAGCAGAGGAGGAAGAAATTTCCCTGTACCCTTTTAGGATCTGTGGCCAGTCTAAGAATTAAATTGACATAAACAGATTAACAGTGTAAAAAATATAATTATGTACACACGGGAGCCACACAAAGACAAAAGATTCCAAAGGCTGCCAGGCAGTTGGAGCCTATATACCATCCCGAGCAAGGAAAGGGATAAGGGTCTGGGGGACCCTTCATAGGTGGGAAGCTAGTGCCTGGAAAGGTGAGAAGAGGAAGTGTTTGGTAACAAAGCTTGCCCTGCTGCGCATGTAAGTCTCTCAGGTGAAAAAGTTACCTCTGGTAATAGCTCTTCCCTCGTGTGGACTCCCCCCTCCCATGCAAATTTTCTTTACAAAGGGGTAATTTTTCTGTTTTCAGAACTGCAGTTTCTCAAAATAATCCTTACACTAAAGAGGCATATTTTGGGTAGCATATCCTGCTACCCTTCAGGATGGAGTTAGGGTGTTGTTTTAATTAGTGATACAAGATAAACTGAGGCATTTTAAAGATTTTACAAGTATTTGAGCTTCAGTCTAATGGCCTCCTTGTTTAATTAAATTAGCAATGGTAATAATAAAGATGCAGGCAGTGGACAGACTTGGGATGTGTTTGTCAATTGATTCAACATGACTTGGTGATGGATTGAATGTGATGTAAGTGAAAAAGGAATTAGGAATAACTTCTGTGTTGTTACTTTGAGCAATTGCCAGATGCTAGTAGTGCTTTTTAATGAGATGAGGGATACTGGAGTGGAAGGAGCAATTTTTGGGAGTGGAATTTTGAGTATGAATGTAGCTATGAAGTGGGCAATTGGATATATGAGTCTTGAGCTCAGGGGAGAAGTCAGGTCAAAGTCGTGTTTTAATCTGTCAAATTGGATCAGATCACCCGGGAGGGAAAGTATAGCTAAATACCTGAGGCACTGGTCCAGGAGAAGGTATACTAGGGAAACCTGGAGAAGAGTATTTAAGAAAGAGGAGTGATAAACTGTCGCATACTACCGAGAGAAGGAGTCAAATGAGGACAGAAAATTGACCATTATATTTGGCAAGATGATGTCCTTTGGTTACCTTGATGAGTGCGATTTCAGTAAGTGGCAGAGACAAAAGCACAGCTGAAGTGGGTTGAAGACAGAATGGGAACCAAAGAAGCAGACTGTATAGGCCATTCTTTTTAAGAAATTTTAACTGAGGAGCAGAGAAACAGGAGCTGGAGGGGAATATTAGATGGACAATACTGAAGCATATTTATTTGCTGGTGGGAATAATTCAGTGGTGATGGAGAAGTTGATAATGTACCATGGAGGTAGTATTAGAAGACAAGGGTCGTACTGGAGAAACAAAGGAGGGAGAGGTAAATTCTGCTGGAGAGTCTAAAAGGCGTTTCATACATGATGTAACACTTGAGCTGAAGCTCAAAGAAAGAGGTGACATCCACCAAGAAGGTGGACCAGGAGAGAAGCCCATTCCAGGAAATGAGAAAACGAGCAGCATGAGCTAAGTCACAGAGACCTGGCCCGTCTGGGGGGCTGCATGCAGTTTGTTGTAGCCAGAGCATAGGAAATGGAGCGATCAGGTTGTAGAGCTAGGTAGGTGTTAAAATAGAGAAAGCTCTGTCTGCCATACTAACAAATACGGACTTCGTCTAGTGTGTCAGTTGATGACACGTTTTAAGCAGAAGTGTTACTCAATACAGTCAGCATTTTAGAAAAATCGTCCTGGTAGGAGTATAGAATAATTAGCGAAGCATCCAAGAGATGGGGAAACGAAATAGGTCATTGGCAGGTGGTAGGAAGGCCTGAACCAAAGCACTGACTGTGGAGAAAGAGTGGGGTCAGAAGCCAGAGCATCTACTAGACTCGGCGACTGACCCTCTGTGGAGTGTGAGGACTCAGCCTCGGCTGAGTCCCGTCTTTCTGGCGACAACTAGGTGGATAGTGATAGCTTTCCCTGAGGAGGTAAATAGTGGGGAACAATAGCTGTTTAGTTCTGAACTTACTGAAAGGAAGAGTTGTAGATTTAAGAAATCGGCGTACAGGGGAGATGAAGCAGTGAAAACAGACATTATTGCCGTGTGGTGTGAGGGAAGATGAGGGCCCAGTGGGTCAAGCAGACCACACTGATGAGTATTGACAGGGTAACCAACAGACAAAGGTTTTCCAGTGACAGACAGAGGACAGTGATTGACAGTGTTAGACATCTCAGAGGCCTTGGTGAATCTGCTAAATTTGATCATTTGAAGTCCAGGATGACTTGAACTTCAAATTCAGTGTTCTGATGGAGAAAAGCTTTGTTGTAACTGATTGAAATTGAACGGTGGAGGTGTATGGATAGCAGTCATGTGTTGTTTTTCAAGGAGTTTAGCTTTCAGTGAAGCTTAAGGAAATTATGAAATCTTAGCCAGAATTTTTGGTTGTTTGCTGTTTGTTTTTATATTAAAGTGGAAAGATCTATACTTATAACCTGTAGGGAAATAGTCCATAGAAAATTTGAAAGAATTTGGAAGACCTAAAGGATATCCCCCAGGGAACAGATGGAAGGATTAATCTTGAACAGAGGGGAAACTCTGCCTCTGACACTAGGAGGGTAAGTGCAAGAGGTATATTCTTTCATAGGTTTGAAAATTTCATAGCTTTGAGAATTTCAGAAGGTTGAAGACCAAATTTTCCCTGTGAAGTAAGCAAATATATTGAGAAAGGAGGTAAAGGTTTGGAGAAAACCAGGAGGCATTGAGGTGAATTGGCTTTTAATGGGGGCATATTGTTATAATAGATAAATGATTTGAACCAGGACTAAATCTTAAATTTGAATTTCGTACAGGGGAATCATATCAGTTATCTTTGAACCACCAATCCTTGGGGGGGGGTGTGTGTGTGTGTGTGTGTGTGTGTATCAAAGGCTCAAAAAATCTTGATTAAGTGTTGTAAATAAAACTTTGTTACAATTGATTCAAATTTGAATTCTGGTTTTAGTTCATGTAGTAGTAATGAACTAATTTACGGGAGATTTTTGGCACCTTGCTGCACTGTAAAAATGTCTCTTTAACAGTATCTGTTTCTTCCTAACTTTCCCTCTTTTCACTGTCTAGGCTTATAAAGGAAACATATGAGGACCTAGAGATTATATTTGAATTTCTCTTATGACACCATAGGCTACTCATTTCTTATGTTTTACTAATCTAGAAATCACGAGAACGTACTAAGCTACTTTTAGAATTTATTATAGGAGAATGTTAAAATACCTGACATCATATATCTTGAATCTCACTTTGGCTCAAGTTTTCTGTTTAATTTGTACTTTGATACTGGTATTTTAATTTTTATAACATGTATGATGTGCAACAAAACTTTTCCTGGGAATTTGGGGGATTTTTGCCACAATTATCTCAAAGTATTACCTGCATTGTTCGGATTTAGTGGAAAAAGTAGACAGCCATCTGGAGGGAGGGGGACAAATTTGTGAACATAAGTATACAGACAGACAGTATTAGCATCTTTTCAGTTATAATTTAAAACCAATTTGAAGTTCCTTTGCAGCTTGAAACTTTAAAAATTTTACTTCAGGTAAATGTAGCATATATTCTGAAGTCCGCTAAAATGATTAGACTTGTGAGTGAAAGGGAGCAAAGTTTTGCCATCCAAAATGTGCCTTTTGGGATATTGATTTTAAGCTGGTCATTAAGAAACCCAAAACTCAGGAAGAACCTTTGACCCTCCCCCTTGCCGGCATTAGAGATTCAGATGGAGGGTCTGCTCTGGGAAGGGAATCTTAGTATATTCACCCTGGCATTAGATAGGAAGCATCAAAGCAGGGTCCTGTTAGCTACATACCTGCCCTCCCTAGGGACCCATTGGCTGCCTAGCAGGAATTCATTTGCTACCTGTGTTACACCCTTCTCAGCAACCTATGATTTGCCTTCCTCCCCTCCCACCGCCACTTTTCCCCCGCCTCCTTTGTCTATAGTGGCATAAAATACCTCAACTGCCCAATGACTCTTTGGGTCTCATTCTTAGGGCACTCCCACATGTGCATTCTTATAATAAACTTTGGACATTTTCTCTTGTTAATTTGATTGTTAGCCCAACTACAAGAACTTAGAAAGTGTTGGGAAAAGCCCCCAATAAGAGTATATATGAAAATGAGTGTTGTATCTCTCCCAAAGATTTTAAAATTTAATTGAACACTAAAAGAGAAGCTAATTGCTAGCTTGTTTTAACTTTTTTAACACGAAAATTAACCCCCTCCTAGGGAATTAGTATTTTTAATTTTGAACAAGCTGCTTATTCCCAGAAAGAATAAACAAAACTATTTTTTAATTAACTTGGCAGAATTTCAGGTGATTTTTTTTTCTTTTTCTCTGTTATGAATTTCATTAAACTTTTATGCTTTTAGGTTTCCCCAATATGGAGGTAATAAACTGACTGTGGCAGACTGTGGTTTTTGCATGAAGCAAGCAGAAAAGTATGTTGTGAAAAGAGGGTAGATTGGTGTAGAGTAGACTGTCTTAGCCAACCTTTCTGTTGTTGTAAAATTATTAAGCAATTCTTTTCCACAGCGTATATTTCAAAAATAGATATTGCTTCACTCTATTTAATGGTTATTATTATTTTTCTTCCTCTAAATTAAGTATTGAATATGTGTAAGCTAGCTTTGAAAATACTGAGTTCTAATTCCAAATCACTGTAATAATTAGCAGTTATCTCCAACCTTATAAGTTATCTGCTTTATATTGCCAATCATCGCTTTATGAGTATTTGTCTCTAAAGAAATGTGTCAAAAAAGAGCAGAATTATAATGCTTTCAGAAGAAAACTTTTTTTTTTTTAAGAAGCATTTTATTTAAAAAGAGTTAGAAATATTTCTGTTTGAGTGGAGGCATTTAAGTATCCTATTCTTTCTTTCCTGGGTTCTTTTGGTTTTCGAACAATTTCTGAAGAGGAAGACTGAAGCATATTTGTGTGTGTGTGTGTGTGTCCATGTCCCCAGCATACACCTGTTCTTTTTGCACCAGATTTCAAGATGCATTGTTTGACATGTAGGATAAAAATTTTCAAGAACACAGAAGTAAAACTGAAAAATGATTGTAAAAAGAGAAGTGGACTAAATATATAGTTAAGCGATAAGTATATTATTTTTGTATGTAGTACTTCCATTTAAAAGAGTAGCACTCTGAAAAATTGACTGCCTCATCATACTACATTGCATATTACTAATTACTTTTACTTCTAGTGATGTTAATAATAATAACTAATATTTATATAGCACTTCATTTGTATAGCACTTTGTGTTTTCCTTTGCCAACATACTCTATTTAATCTATTTCGTATTTAATATGGTATTTATGGTTGATGTGAATAGCATTCTAGACCAGTTCATCTTTATTGCTCCCACAGCACATTCCCATTGAAGCATCCGTGTTATTTTTATTATCTCCATTTAAAGATGGAAAATGAAGCGCAAAAATGTTCAGGGGCTATTGTTACTTTAGGTATGATATTAATATAAATAGTCAGTATTAATTTTGGCCACTGTTTAATAATGGCTCCTGAAAGAATTTTTAAACCTGGATAATTTTTTTTAGCACTGATGTGGTTGGGTTTTGATCCTATCTAACTACTTTGAAAAATATTTTGGTTTTTTGTATGATGACATCATAACAGTTTAGGAACTTTAGAACTATACTATTATATGGTCTTAATTAATTGACTTTTTCACCAAATATGTAAAAGCTCTTTCCCTCAAGAGAAACGCTTAATCTAAGATACACCATTTACTATCACTCTTTGAAAGAAGAGACGCATTTACAAACATCATGTAAATAATGAGTCAAATAAGGGCTTGTAACCACAACCCACTATCTAATACAGAACAACAAAAGGGAATTTTTAAATACTAAGAGAGTGGAAGTCCTCTGTGTGGTTTAATTTTAAAAAAGAAAGAAAAGGTAACTATTTTCACATATAGATATTTATATATCATAAACTATCATTTAACATTTTATTAATTCACAGATTACATTTTTTGCAATAAATTAGAATTCAGACTATAGATTTTTCAAGATTTGATCACATTTTATTGTGATTTTTTAAAGTGATAAAAATAATAAAGATAAAATGATTTATTAATAATGAATGAGATTAGATCATTGCCTAAATTAATTCTACAAGATGAATTTACTAATAAACATTTAATACTTTTTTATAAACTATTTATTTTCCTACTATAGCTGTAGTTATAATATTGTACTTATGTTTCTGTGAGACCATTGTACTCAGACAATCATAGTAGGTTTTTGTATTATAGAACACTGCCTTTACTTACAGAAATGCATTTACTTACAGAAATTTTGCTTGATCATTATTTTAATGCTGTTTTTAAACAGTATCTTAAGAATAAGGTTTTTTGATGCAGTGGAAACTTTCACTTGGCAAGTTAGGTTACAGCTGTGTTTCTATGTCACCATGAGGTATATAAACATGAATATTACAGGTGTTTTCTGTGCACTCTTTAAAGGAAGTACCTGCTATTTCACAAAACGATAGAGAAATATGGGTGTGAAACACTTAACTTGTTCTTCACTGAAAGCTGTCAAGGAGTCACACTTTTATTTTTTGCATTTCTTTGCATTACTTTTAAGACCACTTTGTTTTGTGTTTTTAATAATAGCAATTCCATGATAGGCTAACTTGTTTCATTAATAAGGTGAATTTACTTTAAAATAGTTATGCTTTCATTACCACTGTATTCCTTTTGTGATAAAATCTTTTCTGTTTTGTAAACTTAAAAAACTAGGCGTATAAATCGTTATCATTTCTTTTGACCTACCATGTGTCATAGTTTGCATCGTAAGCAAATATTTCTCATTCTATTTTTGCATCAGTAACCCAGGAAATTACGCTCTAGTTTCTTATTTGCCTTTCCTATTACAGGTCAACAAAAATCTTTCATTTACTTCAACAATATCCTCCTCACAACAATCTAAGGCAAAACAGCCAAACATGCTGGACTCTCGTCAGATTCTGCATCAGTTTGGTTTCACTCAGACCGGTGAGCCCCTTTCTTACTTTGACTATTCTTTTAAATGTTCAGATGCTTTTTCCCCCCATGAATGTCATTTATTTCACTTCAGAAATACAGCTGACAGCATTGTAATGATCGGTTTTCACACTTGAATTATATTCTAGCATCTTTTTTTCTTTAAAAATCACTAAAGTTATTTCGAAAGCAAATTTGAATTTTGTAACTTTGATAGTAATTACTCTCACCTCTATTTATTGCACAGATAATAATTTAAAAGTAACAAAACGTGAATTTTAAAATGTATGTTAAATCTGATTCGGTTTCCCTTAGGTAAAGTAACCACAATTGATTTTATATGTTATAATTAATTTCAAGGAATCCAAGGTAAAATGCATTGTGGCAGAAACAGGATCTAACCTGCCAGTGATATCATGTTTCTTCAAAGTTGGCAAATTAATAAAATATGCAAAGAAGCTAGTTACATAAATCTACGTGAATCACTGAGTTGAAACGAGCTATACAATTGCAAATCTTTAGGCTAATGTTTTAAATTAATTTGAATAAGGTTTTCAAAGGGCATCAAAGAAAAAGCATTTAGGTGAGAATGTGACTTTGGGGATTGAAAGATGACTATTTCTGTTCATTAGCTGTATGTTTTTGACAGTAATTTTTCTACTATTGAATTCTTTTAAATTAAAAGATGACACAACTGAAAATAATAAAACAATTATCTTTGACAAAGAGACTTGAGCTTGAAAAGGTTGGCATCATTTACTTAGAAATTTGGGGACAATATTACTTTTCTACTTTGAAAGTATTTGGGGTTTGCATATGTAAGTTATTTTAATATTGCTTTGTAAATTACATATTATGGTGGGAAAAGAAATCTTATGATCACTTGGATCAAGAAATCTTACGTTCACTCTTGGCTGTGCCTTTTATTATCCTTATTACCTGTGAATCTTGGAATATTCGTTTGGAAACTAGAAATGATGTTTACATTATTGTTGAAGTTCAAATCACATAGCACATATGAAACACTTTGTAAGCATAAAGTACCATACGAATATAACACACTTAAATTGTAAACGTGATGAATTATACGTACGCTGTTTTTTGAAAATACTTTGAGTTCGAATTTCAGATCATTATAATGATTAAGTTATCCCAAAACTTAGAAATTTTACATTTCTGACGTGTCTCCCAGGAGTTGGAGCGATGCTGTTGGTCATTCTGATGTGCAGCAGAGGGCACAGCGTGTGCTGTCCCTTTACATTCTTCTTCTCTGCGCCCTAACCAGATACTTGGTTTGCCTTCAGACCATGTCATTTTAATGAGCAGGAGGGAAGGAGTCTGTCTCCAGCACTTGATCCCTATCATCTTTCTCCTGAGATCCAAAATACTTCTGGGAACAAATCTTTCATTCCACACTTTGGGATTAAAGGCATAAGCCAAAATGTTTGGTTGAGTTAATATATTAATTAAAATTCATTCAAGTAGTCTCTTCAATTTGTCAGCAAACAAGGTGTAGATAATAATATAAAATTCTTTTCTGTAAAGAGAGAGAGCAGAGAGAATAGATAGGAAGGTCTTTGAAATGCAAGAGGGGTTACCACTGAGACAAAGAATAAAGAGAAAGAATAAAGGGAAAGCTGGTTATGATGCACACAAGCCTTAGAAACTGCATCATGGGACTGTCTCCATGTACCTTCAGCCTTCCTTGGCCACATACCGTGTTTCCCCGTAAAGAAGACCTCGCCGGACAATCAGCTCTAATGTGTCTTTTGGAGTAAAAATTAATATAAGACCCGGTCTTATATATTATATAAGACCAGGTATTGTATCGTTATCGTATCGTATTATATTACATTATATTATATATTATACCCGGTCTTACATTATAATAAAATAAGACTGGGTCTTATATTAATTTTTGCTCCAAAAGATGCATTAGAGCTGATTGTCTGGCTAGGTCTTATTTTCGGGGAAATACGCTAGACCTTGAGCTGAATATATTCATATCATGCATGTCCCTCCATGTGTCCACTGTCCCAGAGGCAACCATTAAGCCATATGAAATACATGGTAATACTGTTTCACTTAATTTTGTTTTAGTTATTAATATGCATATTCTTCCTATAAATTTTATTAAGATATCACTGTATGGAAAATTTATAAAAGCAGAATATATAGTGTGTTGCAAAATGGCCAAATTAATCCATGTTATTCATTAAGAAGCGAATCTTTGTGGAAAAACCCCTGCTCTAGGAAACAGATGAACTAGTTTCTACACCCAGCTCCACTTCTAAATGGCTAGAGTCTTAAACAATTTCTTCAGGCCTCACTTTTCTATCCCCACAGGTAAATAAGGGCTGTGGATTTGGTGAGTTTGTCTTAAAAATTCTGTGATTTTACTCAGTATTGAAACCAGTTTTAAAAGAGGATAAATAGTTAAGTGTTCTTGACTATCCAAATAATCTATTGGAATCTGAAATATAGGACTACAAAAACAAATAATGTAGATAGGGTTTTAGTAAAATTTTTATTTTTTGAATACCTTATCTAAATATTCAAATGATATCTGTAGACGTTTGGCTTTGCACAATATAAAGAAAGGCTATTTACACAGAGGTAGTCGATATGCTCCCACTAGCCCTCTTGCTAGAGGATTAAGAGCAGGGGTTGATTTGTAAGATGTGTGTGTGTGTGTGTGTGTGTGAGTGTGTGTGTGTGTGTGAGAGAGAGAGAGAATGCTGGAAGGCTAGACTCCAGGGTGGGTTTATACTCTGGTCTGCTGTAATCTTATTCAGGGTGAATTATCGCTAATCGAGACTGGTAGTAAAGTGTTTCTTCTGTCTTTGGTTTGTATTCTTCAGTTTCTAGAATACTACCTTTATTCCTTCTAAAATCAGTCTAAGTGGCTACTTTGTTTAAGGCACTTATGCAAGGATATGGACTAAATATTACAGTCTGTGCCCTCAGGGAGCTTACAGTCTGGTTAGGGAGACAAATGAGCATACAGCAAATTATTTCCGAGTGGGAAAACTCTAAAATCACAGCATTAACCAAGTGTCACTGGAATAAAGAGGGATAGGACAGCTGAGAGGTTTCTCAGACTTCACATGTCCAAGCAGAACTCTAGATCCCTGCCCCCAAAACCCTTCCTTCCACTTCCCCTGCCACACACCAGGTCTCCCCAATCCCAGCACTCCCTACCACATTGACCCAGTTGTTTAGGTAAAACTGGAAGCCATTCCTGATTCCTCCTCTTCCCTCCACTTTCCTGCTTCCATTCTTTTAGCTTATTCTCCTCACAGCAGCCAACATGATTCTTTGAAAAATAAATTAGATCATGTGACTGACTACCTTGCTTAAAACTCTTAAATCCCTTTCTGTTACAATTAGAATGCATTGCAGAGTCCTTGCCCTGTCTCATAAAACCTCTGTGACCTTGCCTTTGTCTTTGTCATAGGCTGCCTCAGCAGGTAGGGCTGCAGGAGTGCCTGCTAAGCCAAAAAGCAGGTAACCACACATACACGCTTAGAAGAGAGCATGGCATAGCTAGGGAGTGGTTTGAGTCTTAGTTTAGCTGGAGGAAATGGTGAGATGGATGTGTTTAGTAAAAACTGAGTCTGCAAAGGTAGATTGGGGTCAAATTGTGCCCTGCTGAGGCATTCACATTTTATTCTCTAGATGAAATAGAGCTATGCAAAGATGTGAGTGTGAAAGAGATGATCAAATGTATTTTTAAAAAATACAGCTGGTGTCTGAATGAGGATGGGTTAGAGAGAAAAGAATCTGGATACAACTCTTATGAGATACTTATTTTAGGAACTGTTCATTAGGCTGTCTCTCTAGGTTCTTAATTACAAAATAATAAGTCAGTTAATCCTATTAAAATTAAAACCATAAATCTTTCCTGAGTAATTTGTGTGGAAAAAAAATGGTACAATTTTATTTGTCAATTATACTTTAATGAAGTTGAGGGGGAGAAAGAAAATTGTAATTTTAACATTTTTGGCTAAATTGTAGGTTATAGCCCATATCACCTCACCATGTAGTGAACTTGTTATACTGCATCTCAAAGCTGTTTCCATACTTGAGTATAATGAAGAAAATCTGAAACAATGACAGCAACTTGTATTTGTGTAAAAAATTAGGAAGTGCTTTCATATATATCCTCGTTTAATTCTCAACAAAACTATGAGAAGTAATATACACATTAACACCTTAGGGAGCGAAGTCTGTGTAGAGCTTTCAGGACCTTGACACCTACAGTTCAGTCCCTTTATAGTGAAATTGAGAAGCAGAGGGGCTGAGCTGTCCCAGTTCACCTAGCTAGTGACAGCCGTGTCTACAGCAAGATCTCCTCACTCCTGGCTCAGCACTAGTCCTTACCATACCAAACTGTCTGTTGCTAGAGAAGTTCCCGAGGTGAAGTGGGCTCCCTGCTCAGCCCCGCAGTGCGGCTGCACCTGGAGCCCCTCCTTGAGTCCCGGCCCATTGTGCTCCCACTCTGCCAAGAGGGCCCCCTGATTGGGGTGTTATCTTTTGTTACTAGCTTTAGAGGTCTGTGCTATATTGCAAAGTAATAACCTGAACAATACTATTTGGAATAGGTGTAGTTGTTAAAAAACTGAAATGTCAAGGACATATTTTCTGAGAATTAGTGAACATCTATTTTTCTTTGACCTTTGAATATAATTTTCTGTTGGCCAGTTTATTTTTCATAGGCTTGGTCTCAGTAAAACTAGTATTTATTCTCCAGTCAGTTCAAGAGGTTTTCTGCCCAGAAATTTTGTTCTGTATCAATTTGTCAGAATTCCAGATCCCTTTCAACCATCTCAAGAGCCTTATTATAGAAGTAAATTTTAAAATATGGTTTATTCAGTAAAAAATAAAATCAGTTACTGTTTGGGTGGGTGGGGAGAATTAATCAGAAGTTCTTATTCTGTCGGTGGTGGGGTCGTTGTGTCATCTTCGCGTGTTTATATTTGAAGGACAGCATGTTTCATTTTTATGTACTTGGTATATCTTTTCACACCGTTTTGCTAAATTCAATTGAGTTCACATGCAGGAGATGAGTCATACAAAATGAAATGAATCATTTTATTAATATGACTTAATGTAATCTTCATATCATCTTTTATCATCTTTTTAAATTGTAGACTTGGAGTTGGATGGTGGAGGCAGGCAGAGTGTAACATGGTTTTTAAAAACAATCAATAGCTTTTGTCTTCTCCATATTTTTTTTGTGTGTGCACTCTCCATTAGACCATATAAACACATATTAAACTTGATAGCCAACCATTAAATCTAACTTTTTACCAGATCCTAAACGGTCAAGGTATATTGATTTCAATAAATTCATAACATCATTCAGATGACTTCAGTATTAGGTAAGATATTTGTCAAGTTAACTTTTGTGCTTCTACATGTTGAATCATATTTGAAGAACTGTATTTTTCATTTATTTTGCATGTCTTTGGCAAGTAATACTTATTCCCCTCGCCAGGAGTAAAAAATTAAAATTACCTCTTAAAATCAGGAGCTATTTTTCCAGTTAAATTTTATTTTTATTGTTTTCAAGATTTCATTATTTCTTAAGGTTTGATTTTTTTTATAGAGAAATGCAAAACTTTGCAAATAATATAACTGAACTGTAAAATGAATGCTTGGTCCTAATTTCTCCAGAGATTCTGTGATATCTTTATATAACCTATTGTGAAAGGTAGATTACATGTAAACTGGGAACAAGATGATTCTTGTATTTCAAAGGAAGAAAAAAATTTTTGGCAAAAATTAGGAATTAGAATATCTCTCAATAAACACAGCTGATGGTAAAAGGGGGTTTCCGTTTTTAAGGAAGGTAAAATGAGCTTCAAAGAACTTTCTCATCCCATCAGAATTGGCAGTTTTCTGCTAGTATTACTTAATGAACTTTAAGCTATTAATTGAAAAAGAATGTTTTATTGAATTCTGATTTTAAACCTCCAGAAGTCCAAAGCACACGTCTAGATGGTGAGATGGGTAAAAGGGATTAATTCACTATCATAGGTAAGGGTAACCTTCAGGATTAACTGACTTGTCTGCAGGCAGATGCCCTTAGTGTGCTTTATGGTACAACAAAGAAGAATGTTTTCATTACACAAGTTTTAAAAGTAAGAATTTGTTGAATCTGAATTCAGGACATGTCCATTATAGTGAAAAAACACTGGACCTGGGGTCACAAGGCCAGAATAGTTGGGCCTGAGCCCTTGTCTTCCACTTCCCAGCTGTCATCTTGGGTAGTTGACTTAATCTCCAGGTATAATGTCTCTTATTTTCTACTTCATAGAATCGTGAGGATCAAAAAAATATTTGTAATGCTTTGAAATCCGTAAGATATTGTGAGAATAAAAAACATGAGATTTTATGAAAGATTCTCTCAATTTCTTTTAAGTTTGAAATCATGCAGTTTGCATTGTGGCCAAAGGAATGGAGGAAATCTTAAGACATGATTTCACAAAATTTGTTAAATGATTATTATAGGAAAAAAAGACCATGTCAGAGAGGCGAATAATGGATACAGAATTTTTAGAAGCATGCCAAACAAAAGCAATAAGATGAAGTAATTTTAAGAAGGAAGTTTTCAAACAAGCATCTCAAACTTTAATCCACTAGAGAGGGTGGCCAGTTAGCTCAGTTGGTTAAAGCATAGTGCACTTAACAACAAGGTTGCCGGTCCCATCCCCACATGGGCCAGTGTGAGCTGCACCCTCCACAACCAGATTGAAACAACTATGTGACTTGGAACTAATGGGTCCTGGAAAAACACACTTAAATAAATAAAAGTTTTAAAAAAATAATGATCCACTAGAACCCACTTAACCTTTGAAACTTTGTCTTTTTACAAGTAACAATCAACACAAAAACCCTGGAGGTGGGACTGTTTTCATATTTGGATTTTTCTGGGCACTGAGTAAAAGACCTTGATCTTGTGGATTATTTATTTCCTTTAACACGTGACTATATTTCCCTTCCACAAAGGCTGAAATTTCATTAGACTTAGTGTCATTTATAATTGGAATCTTTAAAATTGATACCGTGTTGCCCCGAAAATAAGACCTAGCCGGACAATCAGCTCTAATGCGTCTTTTGGAGCAAAAAGTAATATAAGACCTGGTATTATAATATAATATTAATTTTTGCATTAGAGATGATTGTCGGCTAGGTCTTATTTTTGGGAAACAGGTATTTGGTGCATTAAAAGTATAAGGTGCCATTTTAGTAACCAATATTAGTATTTTGCTAAGATTTCTCCAGTGATCTGAGTTAATCCACTTTTTAAAGATTAAAACTTATCCTAAGTTGTAATAAAAGCACCTCTGTTTCCTAAGCAATGTCATGTAAATTAGTAATGTGTTTCCGACCCTGTTAATAAAATACATTCTAAATATTTATCATTCCTTAAAATAAAAATCATTTTTATCAACTCTATTAAATATTAATATACTTAATGAATGGTTCTTCATGCACAAGGATATGCATTTAGTATTAATGTCCCCATTGAGATACTAAATTTCTCCTAATACTCTCTGGTAGGAAAAAATGAATATAAACTTTCTCATCATTTAAACCTGATTTGAATGAGCTTAAATTTGCTGATGATTTCCTAGCCATTTATTTTGTAAGAAGCTATTTCATGTGATAGTTATATGGTTAGTATATGGTGCTAACCTTACAATTTTCAACCTTTTCCCCCACTCTGTTAAAAATAGAAAACTTACTTGAAGCTGTTCTTTTTCAGTCGTGTGTGTGTGTGTGTGTGTGTGTGTGTGTGTGTGTTTTTAAGAACCTACTAAATGTGGTTATCAAAGTGTATTGTAGCATTTGCCCAGTGGATTAATTTTAAAAGTGAAATAATTATCTTCATTTTCAGTGAAAAATGAAAAGAAAGCAACTAAAGCCATAAACTATAAGAAATTAAAATGAGATGTTATTGATTTAATGAATATGAAAGCTACATAATTTAATCTTAACATAGCCAGAGTACATTCCAGATTACTGAATTTGTGATTTATAGATATTCTGATGTTTACCTTTTCCATAGCTTTCCAACTGATGTATTAACAACTTTTTAATTTGCCTTTTTTATATTTTGAAAATGTATAGATGTTATTTGCTCATAGCATCTTTTTTAAAAGATCAAATGTAAAATTTTTGTGAGTTCAGGGAAAGCTTAATAGAGGTATTGTAGTATACATGGCTCTAAAGTATGAAATCTAATCTCAGAAAAGATATTCAGCTTTAAACTTGTATAGCAAGATATGCAAGCCCACCATTATTTGTCATACATGTGACATTAATGTGATTATTACCATGAGTGAGCCTGAGTTTTCTGAAAGAAGCTTATATATTTTACTCTTATGTCTCATTTTTGATGATAGCATTACCATTCTTTCAAGTGGAAACTGGATTCATCTTTGAATACTCTTCTCATTTCCTTTTTTTAACTAATCAATCTCAGAGTCTTCTCATTTTTTTATTCTAAATATTTCCTAATTCACCATTCGTCTTTTTAATCTTCATTGTTTTTTTTCTTGTCCTGTTCCTTTTTTCTATTAATAGTATTAAAGTTTTGTAGGTGTCATTACATCCTTCTAAATCTCTCTTAGTAAAATTCTTTTCTCTGAATTGATGTTTGCTCTGTGTTCAGTTTTCTCATGTTTATGTTCCCTGTTTTTTTCTTTCATGCCAGTGATTTGGGTTTTTTTTGTTGCTGTTGATCCTTGGCATTTGTTTATTTTTAAAAAGGAAAGACTGGGTACAAATATAGTGTCCCTCTGGTGTTGTGTAAAACTGTAATCTCGCTATTTTGTTCACCTTACCAGAAAGTCTGTTGAGAACTTTGTATATATAGCTAAGATATATTAACTGGCAGCTGATATTTAGGGTAAACATGCAAGGTAAATGAGTCAGGCTGGCAGACTAATTGTCGGAATGAGAATAAGTGGGACAGTAGTGGACTACGGAAGTGGGACAGTAGTCCACTAAGAGTGAAGAAGTCTTCACTTTTCCCAAATGGCTCTGTTTAATATTTTTAGAAACAATTTCCCCGGTTTATTTTTCTTCCAAAGTGAATGCTCGTTAGCATCCATTTTATGTGGGACCTGAGCCTGTTTGGTTTAAGTGTTTTTATATAATGGACCTTCCATTATTTTTCCTGGGCTTTGTTTTATTTTGCCCCCTACCAAATGTGCTGAATCTGTGTTCACAGGTCCTCTGAGTTTCATTGACAGAAACTGCAGCCTACTATAATGTTTACAGATAGGTGTTCTAATAACTTCTCATTTTCTATATATTTGTTCCAATCTCTAATTTGTTTTTTTCAAGCTCACCAGTGACTTGCACATTGCTAATACCAATGATTGATTCTTTGTCTTTATGTTACTTGACTTAGCAACAGCATTTGCCACATTTGATCACTTCTTACTACATTGGTTTCTAGGACACCACATTCTCAGTTTTTCCCTTATCTCATTAGCCACAACTCCTTATGCTCCTTTGCTGATTCTTCCTCTTTTCTTCCATGTCTTATTAGATTGTCCCACCACAATCTGATCCTTTTTTATTCCCTACATATGTTCACTTCCTTGGTTGATTTCATAACTTTACATAAAACCCATATGTCAATGATTCCCAAATGTTTATCTTCAGCTCAGACCCATTTCCTGAACTCTAGACCTGCACAATCCAATATGGTGGCCTCAAGCCTTATATAGCAATGGAATAAAAGTGGCTAGTGTGACTTAGGAACTGAATTTTTTATTTTGTTCCATCTTAGTTTAAATATAAATAGCCACATGTGGCCAGTGACTATCATATTGGACAGTTCAGACCTAAAAAGTCTATGTAAATCTTGATTATCTGACACCAGACAAATCAGTTGTTACAATATAAAGAATAGATTACCAGTTTTTTAATTGAATACAAATAATACTTTTAATATTAAAACTTATAATATAATATAACAACAATATAAATATAACAACAATATAATATAAAACAAATATAATATTGAAGATTTCATGATATTTCATCATCATGATTGTGCAGATGTTGTTAATAAGCAATATTGATTAACTAGAATAGGAATTCTAAATAAAACTTTCTCGTTTTCTGTATTTAAATCAACACATGATCATTGTGGTAGCACTAAGCCAAGCGATCAGAGACATGTGAATTTAGAATCAGATGCTATTACTTTTGCTATGACCTGAAGCAAGTTAATTCATCTTAGTGACTTGTCATTTGAAAATAGAGGACAGGAAAGTGTTTACTGCAAATGAAAGTTTTAAGATACTATGTTAGACTTACAATGCAATAAGGATTATAGATGTTTATGAGTATAATCAGAACTATTTTAATTATTGAACCTTTTTATTTTAAATTTACCCAACTTCCGACTACATTTTAGAAAAAGAAAAATCACTATGTTCTTCGAATTAAACTTAATGAATGTCTTATGTTAATATCCATATTACTCTAGTACATATATATTTTTATCAACTTCTAGACATACTGATTAAACATTTCCATGACAATAGTGGTTTTTATTATAAAATTCTAAAGTAAGAGACTTTAAAGGTTTTAATTCTGTATCAGAACATAATTTATATCATGGTGAAAGTAGTGAATATTTTATAATTTACTGCTGTGCCTCCAGGGTAAAGTAAAACTGTCAATAATCAGTGCACTCAAAGGTGAAGATTAAAGGAAGATTATAGCAACATTATATGGCTGCAGCAGGAAGGCAAGAGAGCAGGTTATAAAATGGCGAAATTATTTTTAACCGGCATACCTTGATTGTTTGTTTTTATAGTTTGAGAATAAGACTACATTTAATGTTGTTTAATATCAACCATATGATGCATTTTACTGTTTTTATAATCTCAAACTAAATTGACGATTTTTCCATTTTTAAGACAATCAGACATACAGAATAATATTAGTGTAGGGTATATTTCCAAAGATGTAGTCTTTAAAATAGATTTTCCCATAAGTTTTTCTTTCTGGTTTTTCTGGTTTTGAATAAAATGAGCATTTCATAATTTCAAAGCCTTTGTGCAATTGGTAAATATTATGGTTACAGTTAGTTTTTCAGTGTTATAAGGAATACATCTGTATGTCACAATGATGACCACATCTCTAATAATGAAAAATATTTTAATTCATGTTTGAAATAAAAGGTCAAATTTACTCTGCATTAATCATATATATACTCTTTTCTTCCCTTTATGTGCCTGCACATAACATTTTTCATATTTCAAATCACTGTCCATTTCAGTCTTTATGTTCTCTAAGTCTGTGAAAAGTGATGAGTTTTAAAAAGTAGTAATTATTTTTCATTTACTAATTTTGCTTGGGGTGAACACTGCTTAGAACCAAAGAAGCAGTTGTTAATGTTTCTTCCCCTGGTCAGGGGGGAGAAAATGAAATATTATTTGTATCATTAAAATAATAATTTTTGTTTCCTTTGTAAATTCCTCTGCCCCAAAGTAATTTTTTTCAAATGAAATATATGACAAGAAGTATATTAGCTTTTAAACATTTTGGTTGTATCTACTGAAGACCCTGGAAATTCAGAGGAAGATCCTGGAAATTCAGAAGAAGAGGGCTATCTAAATTAAGTTCTCATTTACTCTAACTCAGTTAGGTTATACTTTTCTAAAACTGTACTCAGAATAGCCCTAAAGTTTCTCTTAGACTAGCTAAGTGCATACTTTTGCATTTTGTGGTTTAGTCAGTTTGGTCTGGATAGTGAGCAGTCTATGATATCACAGAATTTACTGGTAATGTTTTCTGGAAATGAATGTCCATCACTTATTGAAAATGTCAATTCACAATGGAAATTAAGTTTAGGAACCAGACCTTCTGGTAATGATAGAGATAATCTAAGTAATGTTGATTTGTATTTTCCAGAATTTCAAATGTGTGTTTTCAGGAAGCTTTTTCCTTGAATGAAAATGTAAAGAATCCCTCTCTTGCATTGTTCTTAACAACCTGCCTATGAGTTTGAGAGCAAAGTTGATGACAAATATGGAAACTAAGAAATGAGTAAATGGAGTGACTGGTCATTTTTAAAAAATAATTTAACAGGTTTTTGCATTGTAAATGTTCAGTAAGTAAAAAGTTCTAATTTCAGGCCATTTACTTTTTTTCTCAGCTTTCTCCACTGAAAAAGCATTCAACTATAATTTCACAGGGAGTGAAAATTGAAAATGATTTTTGATGAACATCCATCTTTTTCATTTTGAACAGAACCAAAAAAACTGTTAGTAGAGGCACCCTAACGAAAGCTGTTACCCAGTTTAAAAAATAAATAGCATTTTATACTTTAATTAATACAAAAATTAATTCATACAGTTCATCAACCAATGTTTATGGAAAGCCTATTATGTGATAGGGAGTTAGACTGAGCCCTGCAGAAATGGAAGACGAAAGACAACCCTCAAAACCTCCCAGTCTAGTTGAAAACTCCAGCAGGCAAAGAAATAGTAACAGTATAATGGGTGTGAGTTCAACAGGAGATACGCATAAAACACTAAGGGAAAACAGAAAGGAATCAGTCTGATTAAATATATTATCCTTACAAAATGCACTGTGTTTCATAGCCCTGCTTAGAATTTTATGTTTTTGTACAATGTAGAACAATATTGTCCATTTAGGACTCCTCCAAATGATAGAATAGAACTAGGAATCTGGATTTTGTTGCAGGCAGATGTGTAACAAGTCATGTAATAATTCTGGTTACGATGCTATGTCCTTCAAATCTGCTTCCTACGGGTGTTCCGGAATTCTGGGAATAAGTAAGTGAATAATTTCAGAGCACTCCATTTTCTTTCATATTAATGTGTGAGTGACTGTGTGTGTGTGTGTGGGGTGGGGGGGACTGTGTTATGTGTGCTTGCCTTGCTTTTGAAAAGAATCAAGTCTTTCCTATCGCGCAACTGTTAAAATTTGTCTGAGCAAAGTAGGTTTTTAATTTTGGCCAATTCAAAATCAACAAAGTTTGGGGTTTTTTTGTGGGGGATGTCTTTTGTTTTCCTTTTTTTCTTCTTTATTTTTGTAGTAACATTTTGAGGCTTGATACTTAATGTCATCTCAGTCTTTTTAATCTGTATATTTTCAAGAGAAAACAAAGAGTTGAAAGTAAAACACTTTAAAAGCTAATGTTAACATCAATTATAAATGCACAGTATAGCAGTTAGGCAAATTATGTACCTTTTAATATTCATTGAACTTTTACATGGAAAAAGTTGATGTAGCATAATAAGCATATATTTTTATATGACTTCTGTTTCCTCTGAGTTATGGGAAAACGTCTTCTAAATCATCATACTTATTTCAGAATTTAAATTTACTATCTTTCCATAGAATTTGAATTATATTTTTTATGGATAGACATAAGAAAATGAGTTCTCACCTTCCTACGTTCTCAATACCATACCAGTGTAATAAATGAAATACTTTTCTATTATTAAATCCTTTTTCATTTTAACCCTGTCCTTTTTTGTTTCCTGTTTTTAATTCTGAAGGATGTTTAATTCCTACACATTCAGATACTGGAAATACAAGATTCATTCGTACATTCAGTAAGTACCCAGTGAGTACTTACTTTGTCTCAGACCCTGTTATAGGTGTTAATACGAATGTATCTATGACACAACAGGTGACAATCCATGTCCTTGTTCAGTTTACTTTCCAGTGGAGACAAACAGACCATAAGCAAATAAATACAGACTAAATAGCAAGCAAAGCAGGGAAAAGGGATAGAGTAGACTGGGGAGTGGGGTTAGGTTGCTGTTTTCAGTGGGGTGGTCAGGAAAAGCTTCACAAAGAAGCTGACACAAGCAGAATTTTGAAGAAAGAAAACCATGTTGGGAGAAGAACATCCCCAACCAAGATCTTGAGTAAGGAATGTGCTTGTTGTGAGTATGAACAGCAAAGAGGCCAGTATGACTAGAGTAGAAGGAATGAGGTTACAAAGTAGAAGACAATGAGGCCAGAGGGGTAGCGAGGAGCCAAAGTGTCCAGAACCTTGTGTAAATGAAGCGTAGAACACGCCCCACCCCCAGCACTGGCAGTATGCACTAGAGGCATATTTTAAAAAGGGGGTAGTAGGTAGGATTGTACAATTTGATACTTGTTATAACAAGAAAAATGAACAAAGTGTACTGGAGAGTATACATAATGAACTGACAATTCCATAGAGAAGGAAATACTTAAACTAATTGTTACCATATGTGAAGACTAATAATCATAAAAGATGTTAGGGCATTCCAGCTAGCAAGGCCAGTTAAAAGATGATTTTAATAATTGGGGTGGGAGAACGGGACTGAAATAAGAAAGTAGAGATGTTAAATCATTAAATATTGAAGATTTGGAATGTGAGGGGTAAGAGACAGAGAAATGGAGTTTGAGGGTAACTAAAGCTTCTAATTTCGGTGAATGAGTGAACAGCAATCTATTAAAAGTAGTGAAATATAGGAATATTGGGAAAAAGTTAATGAATTGTATTTTGGATATATTGACTTTGAGATGCCTGGAAGACATCTAGAGTGAAGTCTTGCCGATTTATTTGAGCCTCATTTATTAACTATCCTACTATGAGTCAGGCCCTGTGCTGGGAACTTGACCACATACTTTGAAATACAGGTTTAGAGCATAAGTATAGATTAAGGAGTCAGTGGCATGGAAATGCCTGAATTACAATATACCCTTTAATGTTTTTTGTATCTGTACTTGTGATTTTCAAGGTACTATAACATTATTAAAGTAATTAATAATAAGTATTAAAACACAGATACTAAATTATATTTTTAAGAATTGAATGCACAGAATTGACCTTGCCTATATAATACATATTTGGCACAGTTTCATTTGAAACATACCTGCCTTCTGACTGAATATCTAGAGTGTGTCACAAAGGACGTGATTTGAACAGACTTCAGTCTCCTGTTAAGAGTTTACTGAGGAAATTTATCAAATACTAAAAATTGTATGCAATTCTTGGTAGTTTTAAAATAGAAATAAGTACTTTTGTATTTTCCTAATTATTGGATAGTACAATTAAATTATTTGGGGCATCAGTGTCAAAGTTAAAGATACACTACCTTTATATATTCATTGGATAAGTGAATTTAATTTGGGGTTAATGTTTGGGAATAAATAGCACAGATCATTAGAGACTGGCGTGGCCCAGGAGAGCTTCTCAGAAGGTGTGGAGCTTAACTGAAGTACAGAAGACGAAATTACACTCACTGTTGGTGGCAGACTGAAACCAGGAGCCCCGCTGTCCGATGCAGTTCACCTCAGAGAGCCTTCCACCTCTCCCTGCTCGCTTTGTACTTTTTCACAACAGTAACTTACCAGTCTCAAATTTTACAGGCCCCTCCCTCCCCCCTTCCCAGTGTCTTACCTAGTCGTTCATGTTTACATACTCCCTGGTAAGTGGGTCACTACCTATTTCCATGACTAATATAAGAAAGTCTACTGATTTGTGGTTTTGAATATTCGCTGTGCTCTACCTCTGTGGTATGTAGATGTCTAAACCTTGTAGACTCAGGGCCCTCACATTTCTAAGATTGAGGGAATTTTTTCATATAACATATGAACAGTACAGTGTTCAAAGAATATTTCTTTCTGAAATCTTTGAAATATGTATCCAGTAAATCGAGGGCTTCCCATGGCATCCTGGGAAAAAGTCCAATATAAAATACTCGGCTAAATGAGGGTAAGCCACTTTTAGATTCACATTTATTAAAGGTTCATTTTAGGGCTGGCCCAGTGGTTGGAGCTCTGTGCTCCTAACGCCTAGGTAGCCGGTTCGATTCCCACATGGGCCAGTGAGCTGCGCCTTCTACAGCTAAGATTGTGAACAATGCTTGCCCTGGAGCTGGGCTGCCATGAGCTGCCGGAGCTCGTGAGCTGCTGTGGGCTCCCGTGTGCTTCCAGGAGCGGCCAGTGCCCAATGTGAGTGGCCAGTAGCCATCGTGAGCGGCCAGCAGCCAGCGAGAGCTGCCATGGGCTGCTGTGTGCGGCCGACCGACTGCCTCAGCCGGGGGGAGAGCAAGGCTCATTAAACCTAATACACAGCTCCTAGTTGTGTAGGAGCTGTGTCCTACACAACTAGACTGAGAAATAATGGCTGGAGTAGGGCGGGGAGGCGGAAAAGGCAGGGGTGGGGGGAGAAAAAGAAAAAGAAACGTATTAAAAACAAAGATTAATTTTAATGAATATTTAGAATATGGGATGACTATATTAATGGAGAACGTTATGCTATTTTGCTGCAAAATGCTTTTATAACTCATTTTCTCTATTCATATGTTCAGTCAATCAACAAACATTTGTTGAGTATAAACTATTACACAAGCAACTAAGACAAATTTGGGTAAATATCGTGAGGGAAATGCTGTTGTAGAGGATTGCACAGGAATTCTAAGGGCAGGGAGAAATGGGAAGGGGTGTCTAAATCAGAAGTAGGGTAGGAGAAGGAAATCACAAACTGTTTCCTAGAGAACATGATGTTTGACCTCAGTTTTAAAGGATGTCTAGGAAAGGTAAAGAGCTTAAATACACCCTGATCGGAAGGAAGAGCGGCTGGGGGGATGGTAGGGTGAATGAGAAGCGGGAAGGTTAGTGAGCTAGGCAGCTGCTCCATCCTGAATGTCTGCGTGCAGTTGTGAGTTAAGAAGTTTAAGGAGGGTGATTTTTATCTGGAAGATTAAGCTCTAAAATGACAAGATGATAGTTTTTCCCTTTAGAAGAGTAACTCTGGCAGTGTGAGATGTCATTGCAAGGCCCTTGGAGCAAGTCAGGGAGTTTGTTTAGGGAGCTGTTCCAAATAATCCAAATGAGGAGGGAGTGTCCAAACTAAGTAAATAGTAGGATAGAGAGAAGGGGACAGGTATAGTTATGTGGAAGATTTTGCAATGTTGAAAACCATTGAAAATCTGTTTGTCTCCTGTAAGGTCGTTAAAAGTCTACTAACAGGCTACAGTTCTTTCCCCAGCTTTATTTTGAAAGTTTTTAAAACCCCCCAAAAATTGGGGAAAAGGGTACAATAAAACTAAATTCACAACATTTGCATCTTTCTTTCAAAAACTTCAATTATCACATCTAGGAAAATTAACAATGACTCTATAATATCATGTAATAAATGGTTTATATTCAGATTTTTCTAATTATGCTTAAAATTTCTTAAGCAACTTTTTGTTTGCTTGCTTATTTAATCCAGCATCCAATCCAGATTCACACTTAACATTGGTTAATGTCATTTTAGTCTCATTTAATCTCAGTTAATCCAGAATCTTTTGTTTTTGTTTTTCATGACATTGACTTTTTTAAAGTCTGGCAGAACCCGTTGTCCTGTAGCATGTCCAGTGTTTTGATTTTATTTCATCATGATTAGATTCAAGTGAAACTTTTTTGGTGAGAATACTCTAAGTGATATGTACTTTATTACATCACATTAAGTGGTGTCAGGTTGTTCTGCTGTTCATGTTGCTAAATTGAGTCCTCGATGAAGGTAGTGAACACCAGATCTCTCTGTTGTAAAGATAAATTTTTCCCTTTGTAATTGCTGAGTAATATGCGGGGGTGATACTTTGAGACCATGTGACTACCCTCTTCCCCAACAACCTTACTGAATGGTTTCAGCATCCATTGATGATCTATGCCTAAATTAACTGTTTCAGTGATGAAGGGATGAAAAATGGTGGGTTTCTAATGTTATCATTGCTTCTACTTTATTGGCTGGTGGTCAGTCAAGAAGAGTATTTTTTTTTCTCACCTGTCTTTTTGAGCATTATAGATTTTTTCATTCAATTTTTTATACTACTTTACTATAATTTTCTTTGTATGAGTCACGTTGTCCCCTAATTTGGTGAAAGAGCCACTTCATGTCTATTTCCATGTTCTTTGACATGAACCTGTTAGCCTTTGAGTACTTCCTCACTTATGATGCCCTCGGTTCACCTTGTATTTTGCCCCAAAGCTGTAATCAGTCATTTCTCCGAGACTACTTTTATGTTTTTCAGAAGTATTTTCACATTTTCTTCATACTGTTTTGTATATTTCTTGTATTTATCCAAATACAAGAAATATGTTTTTCTTGTATTTGGATAAATACAAGAAATTAATAAGAGAAATATGCATTTCTCTTATAAATGGGATATTCTCTTTCATTATATCTTGACTGGTTGTTTAAATATGTACAGGATACTGATCTTTCATATTAAATTTTATATTGTATTAGTTTTCTCATTTGTTGTATTCTGTTGGTTTTGTTAATTTTAGCATTGGTTCTTTTGGACTTTCTAGGTATAAGTTTATATGAAAAACAGTTTTACCACGTTTCCAATTCTTAAGAGCTTGCATTCTCAGTACAGACAACTTGATATTAAATTTGGCAGGGAAAAAAATCCCTGCCTTCTAAAGCTTTATATTCTACTGGAATATAATAAGTATTACTTCATTTTTTTAGTAGCCATAGATAATCAAAGTATAATTTGTCTCTGCCCTATGTAGAGATTTATGGCGATTCCTAAAAGTCAATAAGATGCATAGTTAATAGTGTTGCCTAAAGCAAATCTTTAAAAGGTATTGTGAAAGGGAGGATACAGGTTCTCCTGTTCGTACCACAGTGCCTTATGCTTAGTCGGTAGTTTATAAACATTTGGTGATGATACTTCAGATAGCTGGATATATGTTCCGACGTCAGAATTTGGCACATATTCCTGCCTGTTTTTACATTTGCAATAAATTTGATGATCTTTGTTCTCACTTTCCTTTGATCGTTGTCCTGAATTGAAGGTTGGTAGAGTTTAGGGAAACTGAAAAATATATAATTCTGCTGTTCAAGTCAGTCAAGTACAATTGGGATGAAATGTCAGGTTCTGGTTTTCTACAAAAATAAAACACCTAAAGCATCTCTCAAGAAGTATAAAATTTCTTCAGTTATCTTCTCTAGAGTGTGTTAATGACTGGAAAATTAGAAAAAATTTTTAAGTAATACATTTCAGTTTTATAGGAAATTTAAAAACATTACCAAAGGAAGTAGTAAGTTAACATTTTGAAACCAGTCCTAGAACATTTAACTCAAACCTTCTGATAAATGTACACAGTTAACACTGCATTGTAACATGTCGTAGGAACATGGGGGATACAGCATGGATTGCATTCATTCAGTCATTGTTTGAGTCAACTCTTGTGGACCTTCTGTGTTTCAAGCATTTGGATTAGGTACTGTGGATACAAATATGAATAAAAGCAGGTCCTGACCACAGGGGCTAAACAAACACAGATGGATCTGGAGGGTTTGTGACTTGGATGGGTTTCAGTCATAGTACTGCTTGCTGCTCATTGGTTGTGTGACCTTGGGAATGTTATCTAACTACTGATTTACTTTCTGAAATCCCTGTTTCCTTCCTTTCAAATGGGGTTATCTTTTTTGTTTGTTAATTAATTATCTTAAAATTCTTAATAGTTGTTGAGTTTTGTTTGTTATGTTTTAATTTAAGAGATCCTCTAATTCTCCTGTTGTCATCAGTGACACTACCGATTCTGGTAGGTTATGTGGTCTTCTTGGGGTTACTGAAACATCTTATAAGAGTTATTAGTTTTTTTGTTTATTTGTTTTGTTTTGTTTTGTTTGGGGTTTTTTGTTGTTGTTGTTGTTTTGTATTTTTGCATGCTTATGGTTTGTTGCCCCATCTATACTGATAGAGGTCTGAGCTGTAGCAAAAAACAAACACAAAAGCCTGTACAATTATTCCCCCTCTCCTGAGGCATAGGAGTAAGCTTCTACTCTCAAGTCTTATCAGTTGCAAGTTACAGCTATCTCCCAAAGACAGGGTCTGGAAGCAAATTTCTCAGGCCAATATGTCCCTTTTAGGTCCAGTGTGGTCCATAGGATCTGCTAGGTCTTTAATGAACTACAAGTATTAAACTGACAGTTACATAGCCAGTTTCCCAGAAGGCTTGTAGCTTCTGCTGGCTGCAAACCTTCAGTGAACTCTGAAAAAAACATTTTCTACCTGCTCCTTTACAAGAATACTACTTTTCCTGCGCATGTGTTGGCTCAGCACCAAGGAGAACAAAGCTTTCCCACCTCCACCCCTTACCCAACACACTGGCATTAAGATTCCCAGAAAAAAAAACCTTTTTCTTGTAATATACTCTCCAGGGTCTTCCATATCTCTTGTCTTAGTCTTTGTAGGCCTCTAGAAAGAAACTAAACTACTTGATTTCAAATTTTAAAATCATTAGACAAATGGAAAAGAAGGTGTTCAACTGTAAGATTAAGTGGAACAACTATCAGAAACATAAATTATGAAGTTAGAAATAAGATGAGCTGCAAAATTAAACAATAGAATAAAACTTTCTTGAGCAGAAGAGTAAGACTGCAGATGAAAGAGCTTATCAAGCCCCCGAAAAGATTAATTATACCAAAGACATTCTTAGACACACCCTGGTGAAATTCCTGACTTCCTAAATAAAGGGAAATTTTTATAAGCCTCTAAGAGCAACAGGTTCTTTACACTGAAAAGAGAGTCAAATGAACATCGGACTTCTCATCTAGAACTCTAGAAGCTGGCTGATAGTAGAACAACATATCTAGACAATCAAGATAAAGAATTTCTTATCCAAAAATTCATTATTCAGACAAGGTATCATATATCTGTCAACACGGAAGGCATATTTGGATATACAAGGATTTAGAAAGTACTCTAACCAAATAACAACTGAATTAGAACAGAAATCTCAAGACAGGAAAACATTAGGTTTTTCTATTAGATACAGAGGAAATATTAAGTTTTTTTCTTAGAATATTTTTGTGTTTTATAAATCTATACTTAACACTTCTACAAACTCGTATGCATTTTCATCCACTTAAACTTAACTGTATAAATTTGTATAAAAGAACAAAGAAGTAACAGCCTTCTAAAAGTTTAATTTGGTGTGGAGCAAGAAGGTATTGTTACAGTATTTGGTTGGAGGGAGGTTTGGATATTCATTTGGATAAATAATTCAGAACGTATTTATTATTTTTATAATTGAGAAGGTAACAAATAGCATAATTGAAACATTGGTAGAAATTAGAAATCCAGGGGAAAAAGAGTATGCATTGAAATTTACCAAAAACAAGAAAAAAGAAAAAGTAAAAGGCAGCAATATAACTAAATGGAAGTGGAGATTGGTAATGTCATCACTATTACTGCAGCATTGAGAAGACCTCACATAAACTAAAAAAATAATCAGATCTGTGAGCAAAAAGAAGTATAAATGAAATAAAATTCATAGAGGAACGAGTCCTACTCCATAAGATAGTATTGACCAGGAGTCATTTTAATACCTGGGAGTATTTATTGAAATAGAGAGACAGAAGAGCAAAGGAGCAAGACTTTTATAGGCAAAGCGACTTTGCTGAGACAGACATAGCTGAACTTCTAAGGATCGTGTCGGCTGACATGATGGATTGGAATCTGAAAGACCCCAAATGTGAGTCAGTCCTCTTCAGCCATCAGTTCTCCCCCGCAGGAATTTTGTGGCATAAACTGTCATATAAGAAACTAGGGAAAAGGCAGAGAAAGAGTTCCCTTAACCTCTAGAGGCTTAAATCCCAAAGTCCTCCTAGAGGGAGGAACTGATCTTATTTTTTGAATATTATTTAATAGGTATTCTGAAATTAACTATAGCAACAGCTCAGCCCCCAACTCATTTCAACTCCTGAATTGATCAAAAAGATCTACCCTTCACTGTAGCTTTGTAAAAAGCAAAGTGTGACCCCTTTCTGGAGGGAATTTTTTTTGTTGTTTGTTTTTTTGTTTGTTTCATTCTCTACTGATTAAATATCTAGAAGGACTGACCTACAATCAGAAATTATGAGGCATGTGAATAAGCAGGAATAGATTACCCATAATCAAGAAAGAGAACAATCAGAGAAGGAAACCACAAATGATCAAAATGTTGGAATTAGCAGACAAAAACTTTAAAATAACTTTTATATATATGTTAAATAATTTTTGAGGAAACATGGGTAAAATGAGTTAAAAGATGGAGAATTTCAGCAGAAAAATAGAAACCCTATAGAAGAAATAATGGAAATTCTACACCTGAAGAGTGTAATAGATGAAATGGAAAAAAAAAAAAACAGTTAAATGGGCCTAATAGCAGATAAGTACACTTTCAAAGAAAGGATCTTTGAACTCAAGGACAGGACAAAAATATTATCTGAATTAAAGCATGGGGTGAGGAGAGGAGGTAACAGAACATCAGACCTATATGACTGCATCAAATGGTCTAAACAGGTATAATTGGAATTCCAGAAGGAAAATAGAAAAAAAGGGAGGAAGAAATAATGGGCTAAGAATGTTATAACTCTGATGAAAGACATTAACCTAATAGATACAAAAACTTAGCAAACCCCAAGAAAGATATATGTAAATGCAACCACACCTAATTACATCTCTAATTAAACTTATTAAAAATAATGAAAACTAAAAAGAAAATCATACAAGCAGCTGAAGGAAAAAATGCATTACATTCAGAGGAATAATAAAAATGATGGTTACCTTCTCATAAGAAACAATGGAATAAAATAAAGTGCTAAAAGAAAATGTCTACCAACCTAGATTTCACTACCCGGCAAAAATATCCTTCATAAATGATACCTATTAAAGACTTTTCAGGAAAAAACAACAACAATATAATTAGTCACCAGCAGATTTACACTGCAAGAGATTCTGTAGAGGGTTTATCAAGCTGAAGGGAAATGATCTCAGATGAAAGCCTGAATCTGCAGGGAGGAATGAAAACACTGGAAAGGATAAATATGTATATATCTAACTATAAGAAACTTTTTTTTTTGAATTCTCAAAGACTATTGACTATTTAAAACGAGTATACTGGCAGTATATTGTGGGATTTATAGCATGTAGAAGTAAAATATAACAGTAGCATAAAGGATGGTAGGATAAATGGAATAATACTGTTTTTAGGGTTTCTCCTTTTATTGTTTGTGAAATGGAAAATCCTAATTCATGGTATACTGTAATAAATTAAAGATGTCTTATAATCTCTAACCATTAAAAACTACAAAGACGTATAGCTAAAAATTTAGTTATCAGGGACATAGAATAGTAAAGAGATTTTATAATTTCGAAAGAGTATAGAAAAGTAGGAAGAAAGGGACAAGAGTAGATGCAGTAAAATAGCAAGATGGCAGACTTAAACACAGCCACATCAGTAATTACATTAAATATAAATAGTCCAAGCATTAAAAAGCAAAGATTGTCAGAATGTACAGTCTAGTAGTAAATATTTATTGACACATTGATTTTATTTTTATATTTCTACTTATTGATTGATTTACTCTACAGATGTTGTATATTCTTAAGTTTATTTTGAGGTATTCTAATTTTAAAATACTGTGTGATAAATTGTACGCTTTATATTTCTGCATAATTAATATACTTAGTGAACAAATATTTAATTTAGAATATAAGTACAAATAATTGTTTTTTTATTTTATTTAATATTTCCCAGAAACTAAGTGTATTAGTCAGGGTTCTCCAGAGAAAGAGAACCAATAGGATGTGTATATAGAGACAGCGAGATTTATTTAAGGAATTGGTTTGCACAATTGTGGAGGCTGACAATTCCAAAATCTGCAGGGTGGTCTGGCAGGCTGGAAACCCAGGGAAGAGTTGTGGATCGAGTTCAAAAGCAGTCTAATGGCTAAACTCCCTCTTTCATGGGAGGTCAGTCTTTCTTAAGGCCTTCAACTGATTAGATGAAACCCACCCACATTATGAAGAGCAATCTGCTTTACTCACAGTCTACAGATTTAAATGTTAACAGCATCCAAAAAGCACTTTCACAGAAACATCTGGGATGTTTGATCAGATATCTGGGTACTGTGGCCCAGCCAGCGTGACATACAAAAATAGCCAGCACAGCAAGCTACTTATTGTGAACTTCACCTTAATAAAAGTGAAATAAGATACAAATATAGATTTTTTAGGTTAAATTTACATAAAATAAGATGCTATTTTGGGATATTTTTTCTTACACTTAGACCTTTCTCTATATTCTTAACTGAAAGTAAAGATGAAAGTTTGAACAAACACATATGATTGTATTTCCAAATCATATTTCAATACACAGTCTAAATTTAAAACTAAGATTGTATCTTTGGATAAAAAGTGATTTTATTTTTGTTTATCTCTCTTAATCCTTTATCATACTTTAAGAAAAATAAGTTAAATGCCTATGAATGAGAGGAACTAGTGTTTTGTTTCAACGAGGAATTTCGCTATTTGCTGCTAACAGTACATTGCAGTTATCACTTCTAACCATCCCTGCAGGTGACAGCCTTTAGCATTTGAACAATCTATTCTAATATCCAAACTCACATATTAGTGTGCTGATGGACAGAGATTGTAAAGTAAATGAGACCCACACCTGTGTTCATTTTTAACTTGAGATTAACTTTGAACCAGTGTCTTTACAGATGAGATGCAATTATATCATTAGAAGCTGTTTATTACAAAGAAATGCACTGCAGTAGGGAGGACATGGGGGACAAAAAGATAAATCCACACGTGATAAAAGGATTTTTCTCAAGTTTAGCAGTCAATATTATCATTTTAGAGGACAGAATCAGGGGAACTTTTTTATCCAGACACTCCGTGGTCATTGAATAAATAGCACAATGTGTCATAGTAGGAAGTCAGATCAAAGAGAAATTCAAATAGACTCATTTGTTCTTTTTGAGAAAATAAGGAAGTGATTCCTTTCATAGCCTCTGATATTTCTTTATGAAAACTTGATGACCTCAAGTGAGAAATAAAACTTTCAAGGAAGAAATGCAGCAGCAGAGATAATGGCACAATTTTTGGAGCCAAGAACATGCTGTGGACATATGCTGTGTTATCTCCAAAGGCCACTGAAATGGGAAAATTGGCTTAACTCACCTTGAGTGAAATCTCTGAGCTAAACTCTCCAGCTGTTTCTGACCATAGAATTCATGATGCAAAGTCTTTTTTTCTTGTAAGTTGTAGGAGCTGTCTTACTGACATAAATGTTTTCAAAATAAAATGGGTACGTTTAATAAGCAAACATTCACAATCTTTTTCTTTTAACAGGAATTGTCAACGTAGAAACAGTGCCTTGTAACCATCATGTAGATGGACCACCAACGGTAAGGCAATCTATTTCTGCATTGTTAAAACACAGTTTGGTCTTTCCTTGTTTGAGATTATTACATGAGGAACATAAGAAGCTGCAATGATACTGGTTATAGTGACACAAAATGCCACTGTAGAAAACTCTTATACCCTCCCTTTTTGTCAGAAGTTATATCCCTTCAAGAAAGTTAACCTCATGTTTTCTAATTAAGAAAGAAAACCTTACTAATTTTTGCCAAGATTTAGGAAAATAAGATGCTGTATCAATTTTACAGGCACTTGTATGCTGTTATAGATGGAATGTTTTTTAATTTAAAAATACTTTTTGTACTTTTCATAAAGTAATGTAAATCTATATACAAAGTGATTTACACACTTTAAAATGAGTGTTGTTTTGTGCACTAGAATCAATTAGAGGAATGTTTTGTAATAGTGAAAGAAAGCCATTATGCTTCATCTTCTTACAGATTTCTGTGCTTTATTATTATAGAAGTGCAATCTTTTCTTTTATCCCTCTGTTACTACCAGACAACAAAAGGCATTTAACAATTTCAGTATCTATTTACTATGTTAAAAATAATTATAGAAGATGATATAGAAGGAAGATGATTCAATTTCCCTTTTAGTCTCTGAATATAATATTTGTATGAAATATGCATCACTTGCTAGTTCCCACTTGAAAGATTCGTAAGATAGACTAGAGTGTATCTTAGTCTTCACAAAGCATAATTTTATTTCTTGTCCCTTGTATACAATAACTCTTTCAGATACTCCATACAACTCATCATTTCCTGCTGTGAGAAAATTTTGGTAATATCTTTTTAAAGTAAATATTCAACTATATTTGAATTTTATTGATAAATAATATTTTCCTGAAGGGCAAATTGACTCCATTTTCTATTTGTAATAAAGCCATATGATTAATTCAGCATGTTTAATGACTTAATATTCGGGGCTCCAGAAAAGACTAGTGTTTGAGATATGACTCATCAAAATAATCATAAAAAAATACTTGACTGTAGTGTGTGTTGCAGTTATCCTTTAGTAGCCATAACATTATGTAAATTGTATTCTTTTATATTAAACAGTTGAAGATTAACAATATGAAAAATGAACGAACGTATTTGAATAATAGACTCATTGGATCATTTTGCATACTTTTGAAATTTCTGTAATTCCTATAGGCCTTCCTGTGGTACCAGTGTTTACATTTCTGCCTTTTTTTTTTTTTTTTAACATTCTGGAACTCAGAAAAGTGCAGCCTGGCAGATTTTTTTGACTTACCTTGTAGGCTGGTTGTAGATGTCCAGATTAATTAAATGATAAAATAATAAAACCAAATCTTCATGAAATCGTGAGAAATAATGGTGTAAACATTTACAGTAGTGCCCTAATGATCTCAATATGACTCCAGTGAATTAGGGACAATATCTCATAATAATGGCTTAAGTACCGTTGGTGTTTTGATTATGTTTTTCCATTTGGATTATTTGATGGTAGTTCCTAATATATTAATAACATTTCTACTCTGTGCAGTCAATAAGTTTTAATATACTTGTTTTATAAAGGCACTCCCTCAAACACTCATTAGTTTTCCTGGCTTTGAGTCGAACCAAGCTTCCTTTTTGATGTGTTGGGGGTTTTTTAAGCTTTTCTCCTCGGTCTCTTTATTACAAACTAAGCATAGTCTACTACCCCTCCCCCCTGCTTACTGACAGTTAACCTTGGCCCTTTCTCCATAACCTCTAAATGGAATCACAACTGTGTTCATTCCCCAATATCCTCTGGTCCCTGAAAGGTAAAGTCTGATTTTCGTACAAAATATAATTCTACATAATTTCCATTTTTGTACCCATGTGCCTTTATTTTCATTAAAGGGGTTAAGAGCTGAAAATATTTAGAGATAGAAGAAATAGGAAAAGTCTGTCTAAAAATTTAACAAGGTGGGATATTTGTGAGGTCCAACTTTGTACTATATTGGCCCTAAAAGGAGTCATATTTCTTGCATCTGAGAAAAGAAGAAAGGGAGTGGACTAGGATTTCAGAATGACTGAGGCTGGAGCCCTGAGTAACTTCTTGACCTTGTACCTAACCACCAATTTCCAGCTTCCTTCTCTACACATTATCACTCCCACTTCCCCCTTGCTCCAAGTACCACCATGAATGGCTTGGGTCTAGGCGAGTGCTAGATGCTAGCTACAACTTTCTCAAGTCTCTATAACAGGGAAAGATGTGTTTCTTGACATACCACGTTGGAATGAACTTTTAAGCAAATACATAGCTATAGAGGATAGTTTGATGGTATAGCACTGTAATGTGATGTAGTGTTCTTTAAGTAAATATAGGTTAGCCTGAGAACAAAACCAGCTCTGTACCTTTGTTTTATGTTTTTTCTCACTCTTTTTTAATTTGTTTATTTCCCTTTTTCTTTTTCATTTAGTATATGAACTTGAATTTTTTTCTTTGGAATTTTGTTTCTTTCTGATATAAATAATACCGTGTCTGTTTTTGAGATGCCCTTCATAGAAAGTAAAACAAATTTGCCCACATGGCATTATTCCCTCCATCAAAAAGGATCAGATCTTTCTTCTCATCTGGCTATAGACACTAATTTTTTTTTCATTCTGAGCTCTTAATGTACTTTATATTGAAGAGGACATTTTCAAGTTATTTTTTTCAAGAAATGTAAATTGAGAATCTACATGTTTTCAAATATCTCTCAGTTGTTTTTGCATAAGACAGCTTGCCAGGGTTTTTTTATTGTTTGGACAAAACCTTTTTTTCTCAAAACTGTGTGGAAATTGATCATCTTTTTGCCTTCTGACATTTAGTATTTTAGGAGAGACATTGGACATTAGTCTGATACTTATTCTTTTATTTAGGTAGCCTGATTTGCTTGTGCATGTATTATAGATTTTCTTTTGTTTTTTATGCCTAATGTCCTAGTTCAGATTTGATGGTTAAATGTGTGACTCTCTTTTCACTGATTTTTGTCCTGAATGGTATTCACTCAGTATTATAGGAAAAGCAAATAAGATATTAGACAATCATAATACTAGGTTACATGAAAATAATTAGCTTGTGCCACTTTAAGAACTAGTTGCTGCACCTGCTTATAGCCTATAGCAAGTTAAGGATAATATCAGACTCAGATTAGTCAGAGGTCATTGTCTAAACCTGAAAGACAGGTGTAAAAGTTAGTTAATAGTTAAGTTATCACAGGCTTGAGTCCCATATTTACTTTAAACGAAGGACTTATTTGCAAATCAAAGAGAAATAGCAACTAGTATAAGGAAGTCTTCCCCCCACAAGTTTGGTCTTTTCTTGTTTGAGGTTATTAGGCGAGGAACATAGTTAAAACATACCTGTCCTTTAATGTACACACACATGCACAGCAGTTTCCATAGCTTTTCTTACTGTCTAGTGGAATTAAAACAGGGTAAGCTCTGCCAAATATATAAAGAACGCTTTGTGATTTGCGGAGAATTGTTTTTGAATCTCTTCTAGTGAAACTGGTACAATGAAATTCAAATATCAATATTGCCTATTGTAATCACTGATTTTTGTGAAGTTTCTTTATTACAAACCTGTAACACTAATATTAGTCCTTTCTTCTTCTTTATTTTTTTAAATTAAATTTATTGGGGTGACAAGGGTTAGTAAAATTACATAGGTTTCAAGTGTACAATTCTAGAACACATCATCTATGTATCACATTATGCGTTCACCACCCAGAGTCAGTTCTCCTTCCATCCCCATATATTTGACCCTCTTTACTCTCTTCTACCACCCTCTTCCCCCCTTACCCTCTGGTAACCACTAAACTGTTGTCTGTGTCTGTGAGTTTTTGTTTATTTGTTTGTCTTGTTCCTTTGTTGCTTTCAGTTTTATATCCCACATATGAGTGAAATCATGTGGTTCTTGACTCTTTCTGTCTGACTTACTTTGCTTAGCATGATAATCTCAAGATCCGTCTGTGTTGTCACAAATGGCAGTATTTCATCTTTTCTTATGGCAGAATAGTACATGTTCCATTGTTTATAGATACCACATCTTCTTTATCCAATCTATTGAAGGACACTTTGGTTGTTTCCATGTCTTGGCCACTGTAAATAATGCTGCAGTGAACATCAGAGTACATATATCTTTAAGGATAAATGTTTTCAGGTTTTTTGGGTAGATACCCAGGAGAGGGATAGCTGAGTCATATGGTAATTCTATTCTTAATTTTTTGAGAAACCTCCACACTGCCTTCCATAGTGGGTCTTCTTATTTTATTTAATGATTCCACAACTCCTATTAATAAGAACAAATTTTCTTTTAACAAATGGATTTTTTGGCAATTTACAAAACTGCAGCTTGCATTTTCACAGAAGCCTGCACATCTACCATACAACAGGTTGAAACAAAATCCAGGCTGTCTCATCAGCATTGTACCAGTTATGAAACACTTTTGCCATTTGTCTAAGTATTGCATTATTATTAAGATTTAAATATCCTAGTTTGATTGGAAATTTAATATTGATTCATTATTCTTTCTCATTATAAGACCACGCTAATAAGCTATTAATTAATTCATTTTGTAGTTACACTTCTAGGTTTTCTAAGGATTTGATTGATGAATTTTTGTCACATAATTTTTCATCAGTAGTAAACTTTAAAGTGTTTTAGAGTATTTTATTATTCTGAAATTTATCTGAGATACTTGTGATGTTGCTTGCCCTTAACACTAAACTTATTCATAACTGTACTGGTCTGAATCATACAAATTTAATTTCATTCTGAGACTCTTGAATTTTATAAGTATACTTACTTACTCTACAACATTTTGAGTTGCTTTTGTTATTAGATTGTCATCATTATTTGACCTGCTCTGTAGGTTCACAAGGTTGCTACATATCGCATTATTACACATTAGCATAATTGTATGCATATATCTATGTAAAATATGTCTTTCACATTTTTACAAAATATTTGGGGCAGCTTGTTTATGGATAAATGTGTGAGTTTAAGTGAAATGCCTTTGATCCAAAGGAACACTTTATTTCCTCCAATCTGTAGAATTTTCCAGGAATTCATAGTATGTAGATTGGGGTGAATGTTTCCCTATAAAACTCATAAAATAGAACCTATGGCCAATCTCTTCCTGTAGATAATTGCAGGGTGGAGAGGGAACTAACTGATAAACTATAAGCTTTATAACTTAAGTCATAAAAGAATCTGTTTTCACTTATCAATAAAGTAGCAATTCAGAGCAATTCTGTTGAAATTCAAATATAAATGCTAAATAGGTTGTCCTTTAAGACCACTTCTGAGTTGTCCATAATATAACATTTTTCTAAGTATCTGCACATTATTTTTTTTTATCCAGACATTGTAAATTATGAAGCTTATGTTGATTTTTCCCATCAGCATACTCCACTGCCATTTTTCTTAGACTTTTTTCCCCTAATTTCCTTTTGACTTTGCTAAATTTTTCTACCTGGCAAACTTTTGAAAATCTGAAAGTTTTGTTATTGGAGGACTATAACATAACAGTGGAATAATCTGAATTTATTTTCTAAATTATCAGTAAACATTAGGAGTGTGCATAGGATAGTACAGTACCAAGCACCAAGTGGGTCTGGGAAAAGTAGAAATACAAAAAAACATAAAACAGGCTTTGTGTCTTTGAGTAGCTCTTGGTGTCATTAGAAAAGTGAACTGTAAACAGTTAGATCCGGATACATGAAATGGTTAAAAATTGAGAGCAAACAAAACAGGTACCATGTCCCCAAGGCCAGCTTGTGCGCAAGCACAGGGATGTGGGTTAGGCCTTGAGTGCTCTAGGAATTCCCAGGCCTGGAGTGGTTTGGGAAGGCTGTTTAGAGTAGGAAGGTACTACTGAATCATAAGGGAAGGATGGGAAAGTCCATCGGAGAAGGAAAATACAGAGGTGACAGATGGATGGATAGTTTGACTAAAGCAGAGAGAGAAGATTAGAAACGGTAATTTGGGCATGATTTATAAAGGTCATTGGATGTTAGGTAAAGAAATAAGACTTACTCAGTATAAGCAGTAGTAAAGCATTTGAGCAGGAGAATATGATCAAGGGGGTAATGTTTTTAAAAGGTTAAAATAAAAGCAGCTCATGAAATTGTAGGTGTGTGGAGATAGGAAGAAACTAAGTGAGTTGTAAAGCTGCCATAATCCATATTTGAGGTGATAAGGATCTGAAGAAGGAAAGGGCAATGGAAATGGAAAGAGAGAGATGCTTCTGAGAAAGATTTGGAGATCAGAACTGATAATAGGAACTCAAAAGAAAAGTACTAAAAGATGATTCCAAGACTGCAGATATAGGTTACTGAGAGAATGATGACTCAATTAACAGGTTGTTTTTAAAACACAGGAATGAAGGGTGATTTTTCAGAGAGTAATAGATTCAGCTTTAGCTGTGTTGAGCCCATGAACAAGTTGAAATGTTCAGCAGAGAACTGAGAATATAGGCCTGGATCTCAAAAAAGAGAAGTTTGAAGATCTAAATTTGTTGTGCTTGAGAGAGCCACACTCTTCAGCTCTGGCATCTGGAAGGGAGACCCAGTAGTCAGAAGGCTCAGGCTTCAGCTGTGGGAAGTCACAGGGGCAGATTCTTCACAACAGGGGTCTTGAAAGGCCCCATCAAGGAAGGAGGCAGAGATCCGGTCTTTAGAAAAAGTTGAATCATGAACGGGTCTCCGCCTACTCACCTCCCATATCTGTTCTCGATGGAGCTCTTTATCCAAAGCCTAAATATGATCATGTGTTAAAGATCCTGTGATGGACTCCCATCTCCTACCAGTTGACAATAAAGTATTGAGCATGTCATTTGAAACCCTTCAGCTACCTTTCTAAATTTATTTCCCGCTTTTCCCCAATACTCACTCCGGCCACTCTGAGCTACTTTCAGCCCCATAAACGTATCTGGGTCTCTCACACTGAGAAGTAATGTTAGAAGAAGTGTTAAGAACACTGAGTCCAGAACCAAATTCCCTGGCTTGGGTTCCTGGTTCAGCCACTTTTGCTCCAAGTTTCTTGACCTCTTTGTGCTTTAGTGTCCTCCTCTGTAAGAGTGGGTGATCACACTTACCTCAGGGATCGCTGTGAGGTGATCACACTTACCTCAGGGATCGCTGTGAAGAATAAATGAGTTAAGACACACTACCCCACTCAGTAGATTTCTGTGTACCAGATACTGAATATTATTTAATCACGAGAGATGGCCAGATAATGAGGATAAGAACATATCCGAAGCCTGAGAAGATTCTCAGGTCAAGAATCAAATGGAGGACCCCAAGGTCCCAGCTAGGTGAGGGATGTCAGGAACCAGGAAATCTGATAAAGATTGCCATAACGCGGTCTGCCTGTGTCTTGACCAACCTCCTTTCTTTTTCTCTTTTCATTTTTTAAAGTTTGTTTTCTTATGTATTTATTTATTTATTGCATATCCTGACTCTGGCTTGGAGTCAGCGCAGAAGTTCAGTTACACCAGGATAACAGCACAAACTGGGACCATCCTGGCCAATCCTAAATGTGTGATCACTTTATTCATCAGTTCATTAAGTCATAACAGCCAGGGAGATCTTTTTGAAATGGAATTCAGAATGGGTGATCCTCCTGCATAACACTCTTCAGTAACGTCTCCTACCATTTGGAATAAAACCCAAACCCTTTCCTGGCGCCTGTTGGACCGTCATGATGTGGTCGCTGCCTACCTCTTCAGCATCACCTTAGGACGCTCTCCACTGAGTTTTTTTTTAATACAACCAAGCTTTCGCTTACTCACACATAGGCTTTTGAACATTTGGCTTCACTGCCAGTAATATTTGCACCCTTTTGCGTAACAGGCTTTTTCTTTGTGTGTGTTACATGCTACTGAGTTGGCTCCAACGCTGGTGACCACAGTATCCTGTCCTCTCAGCCCCGCTCAGCTCCATAGACTCTTGCCTCTGGCTGCATTTATGGAGTCAGTCCATCTCATGTGTGGTCTTCCTCTTTTTCTGCTGCCTTCTCTTTTCCCAGCATTATTACCTTTGCCAAAGCACCCTGCCTTCTCATGATGGGCCCGAAGTAGGACAGCTTCTGTTCTGTCATTTTTGCCTCCACTGATATTTCAGGCTTAATTTGCTCTAGGACCCACTTGTTCATCTTTCTGAGGGTCCAGGGTATCTGTAGAGCTCTCCTCTAACACCATATTTCAAATGAATCAGTTTTTTTTTTTTCCTGTCAACCTTCTTCACTGTCCAGCTTTCGCATTCGTACACAGTAATTGTACAAGCGTGTGGATGATCTTAGCCTTGGTCTCTAATGACACATCTTTGCTCTTGGTGATCTTTCCTAATTCTTTTTCTTTAGAGCCCAGTAAATGTCAACTTTTCAAAGGATCTTCTTTCACCACCCCTTACTTAGTCGTTAGCATTACACCTTGTTTTTTTCCTTCTTAATACTTATCCCAATTTGCAATTTTTTCTTCAGTTGTTTTGTTGTTTATTACCTGTTTTCCTCAATAGGATGTAAGTTCCATGAAAGCAGGGACCATGTCTGTCTTATTCACTACTGCTTGTAGACTGTCAGTAGATACTACTTAAATGAATAAATGAATATACGCTGAAACTATAGAAATAAGTAAGAGCAAAGAGCCAGGCTGGATTTGGAAGAAGAGAGAAGAGAGACAGGAGATCAGGAATAGTGTAGCATCTTGGAAGCCAAGGGGGGATAGAAACGGAGGGAGTTTCTGTGATATCTATCATAGGTAGCCAGAAATGTGTGGGAACATAGGAACACGTCCCTATAAAGGAAGCTAGGTGGTTACATTAGGAGGCATGATGACCTAGCAATTCAGGCAACCTGTCATGAGAGCAGGATGGAAAATAGAACAGCAATTTACATAGCTTAGCCTTGTGTGTGTATTGCTGACTAATTTCACAAAAGAAGGTAACATTTTCCAAAAAGGGCAGCCTTGATATAAATCTATTGTATAGAATATAAATTAAATGTTTCCTTTTTCCATGTTCTTCAAAAGTGAAAAATTGAATTTGGTATTTATACAACAGTATTACATTCAAAATAAACATTTCTCAGATAGAAGGACAGATCCAGCAACTTAAATAGAGCAGGAGAAAGATGCAGACTGGATTTTATCATTTGACAGAGGAATAGAGCAAGGCAGTTGTGGCAGGGTCCTTTACCAAGGACTTAAAACTTTTCTAGTTAGTAAAATGAGGAAGGTTGAAGAAGTTGATCTTTTAAGTCCATTTTTGGGTCTAAAGTTCTGTGAATGTTTTTAAACTGCTCTTACTCTTCCAGGAGAACATACTGAAGCAGAAAATCTAAGCAAATCTCTGATAGTCATCCCTGAATGCTTGCTCAAATCATTTCTCTTTCTTCCTTTTCTCAGGATTCAGTTATAATTCACTTCCATATATTATACACATGGTAGTTATGTCCACCAAATCAACTCACAAATGCCCATCGCTGCCATTGTTAATGAAAATACTTGTATTTTTTAAAATAAGATTTGGTGATGACTTGAAATTTTCCTGCCACTCAATATAAAACTTAATCCCTTTAAGGAAGCATTAAATTCTACAGCGGAAACTGACACTTGAATTGATCATGCCATAAAACGAAGAAACCAGTTATTTAGAAAAGAAAAAAATTAACACTCATTATCTTACGAAATATTATTTTCCATTTCGGGAGAGACTTTATCAAAGTTATTAAAGTAGTGTTCTGTTCTTCCTGCCTAGATGAACATCTACCATCTGCCACACTGATGTCCTGTAGATTTTTTCTTTTGCCCTGGTAAACATATATGAGTTCACCCAGTTTCTTCTTTCTGTCACGCTCTTTATCCTGCCATCATCTCAGTGTCCCTGAGATTAGTCTTTGGCAGAGATGGCAGTATAGCAGTGAGTAACACAAACACCTCTTGGTACAACCACATAATTGGGTCACAGATTAGTTTAATGCGTAAAGGTTGAGATCAATTCCTGTAGGAAATGAAATTTCTTGTCTGTTTTTAATGAAACTTCATAGTTTTTTGTCACTATATCTCTGCCTGGTCATATCTTACTTATAAAGCAACATGAGCAGACTTCTCTGAGGGCATTTTTTGGATCCAAAACTTCCTTTGCCAAACCTAGAAATAAATTTTTGCTTTCAGAAATGGAGTTGAAGTTAGTAGATCTACATTTGGTTTGGAAAATATGGTCATATTTATAATTGTGGGTGTTCTACAGAAATATTTTACTACAAAACATCATTTCTCTATAATACCTTGAAGAACTTTAAGAACTGAATAATTATACCTGACACTTATTGGGCATGTGTTATGTACCAGGCACTGTACAAAGTGTTTTATGTAGGTTATCTCACTTGAATTTCATAATAATTCTATGAGATAAAAGTATTATGATTATCATCATTTCTCTGTAGGGAAACTGAAACACAAAAGGTCTGTAAGGGTCTCCTAGAAACATCTAAATTGAACGTGTTATTGCACTGTGGTAGGTGAGCCAACAATATTAGCTCCCTAAAAGCAGCATCAGTTTATGTGAATAAAGCACTAAACTGTAATGACAGTGGCACAAGGCAGATCCTGTGGAAATCGGGAGCAGCTCAGAAAATATTAACAGTAATTAACACTTATAAAAGCAATTTATAGTTTTAAAAGCTCTGCTATGTACAGTGTATTTTCTCATTTGATTTTTGTATCCACTATGAACTTGCAGTGGAATTAGGCATGGGGTGGTAATGGAAATGCTGACCAGAATGACAGATAGAAAGGGTCAGGAAGGCCTTGATTTGAGGAGGGGACATAGCCCAATGCAGATTCCTCCCTCTTAATAAATCTTTCATGTAAGTTATGTAAGAAAGCCAATTTTCAATTTTTTTTCTTGGAAAATAATCCCACCACCCACCAAGAAGTTTTCCTCAGATATGATTGGAGGTTAGTGGATAGAGTCTTAGTAGATTTCACAGGAGTAATGGCACTTCAATTCTAATAGCTGTGGGCTGAGTTAAAGACACGTAAGTAGCAGAGAGTAATCTGGATGTGAGAAGGGGGTCTTGGGGTTTGGTGGGAAGAAAGAGACCCAGAAGCTGTGGTTTTTCTAGTGCACTGGCAGAGTCACCTGTGACCTTGAGAAAGGAAATTACAAACACCTGCTCTGCTTCAAACTATGCTACCCACATGCCACAGACAGCTGTTTGAAGAACAGGAGTGAAGGAATGAGAAGGTAATTTTGAGTATCACCCAAGAACGAGGTGACTGGCTTTCTCCCTTCTTCCTGGAGACCTACTGGTAAAGCTCGTTGTGCACCCTGAAGTTTCAGTTGACACCTACGTATGAAGGACTCCTCAGCTGATATTTCTAATCTTAATTATTCTTTCCTTTCTCCATTCTACTACAGAAATCTTTATAAGTACTTAGGCTGTTAACCATTTGGTAACCTAACAAACTTAAACAGGAATACAGCTCAATAAATTTGCTGTGTTCCCCAGGCCTTGATCAGGCCTTCCCACTTTAATTTTCTATCACTGATACTATCAGCTGCTTAGTTCTTACCAAGAAAACCTTGGTAATATATTAAGCATATCTATTTCCCTTATGTATTGCTTTCTCCTTGCACTATATTTCCATTTCCATAGCCAGAATCAAGGTTCTCCTTGATTCAGCTCTGACATGGAGAGCTGTGGTCTCCTTTCTATTTTTGCTTGTATATGTTGCTTTATTCCCCATAACCATAATTTCTATGATGTTATTTTTAATAGCTATTTTTAGATATAACACACCCTTTAAAGTCTACAATTCATTAGGTTTTAATATATTCACAGAGTTTTGCAACCATCACCACTCTCTAATTTTAAAACATATGTAATATTACCAAAGAAAGGAATCCCATACTCATTAGTAGTCGCCCCCACCCCCATTGCCCTCTCTCCCTAGTCCCTGGCAAACACTGAACTGCTTTCTGTCAATGGATTTGCCTATTCCCAATATATAAACGCAGTCATATCACATCTGACCTTTTGTATTTGGCGTCTTTCTCTTACCATAGTATTTTCAAGGCTCTTCCATGTTATAGCAAGCATCAAAATTTCATTCCTTTTTATGGCTGAATAATATTCTATTATATGGATTTACCACATCTTATTGATGCATTAATCCATTGATGAGCATTGAGTTGCTTCCATTTTTAGTTGTTATGAATAATGTTATATGAACATTAACATACCAGATTTTGTGTGAACAGTTTTCAGTTCTCTTGCATATATATTTAGTAGCGGAATTGCTGCGTCATATGTTACCTCTATGTTTTACATTTTGAGGAACTGCCAAAATGTTCTGCATAGTGGCTCTCAACCATTTTACAATTGCACCAGCCATGTATGAGGGTTTCAATTTCTCCACCACCTCATCCTCACTTGTTACTGCCTTGTCACTTGTTATCATAGCCATCACAGTGGGTAGAAAGTGGTGTCTTGTAATTTTTGATTTTCATTTCTTTAATTACTAAAGATGTGATCATCTTTTGAAATGCTGTTTGTATATCTTCTTTGAAGAATCTTTTCAAATCCTTTGCAATTTTCTAACTGGGAAAATTATTATATTTTACTATATAATTATATAAACCAGATATAATTTTAAAATATATGTTATATATATAGATGTATATGTATGTATTGATTCATAGAGTTTATTATGCCAAATGTAGAAATAAGTTTCTGATTTTAGAAACAAAGCTGAAGTTAACAGATCTATTAGGATGGAAATAAATTGCAAATAGAAAAAGAATAGAGAAAATTAATGACATCAAAAATTGGTTTTTTGAAAGATCAAGAAAATTAACAAAACTTTAGGCTGATCCAAGGAGGGGAAGTAGACAACACTCAAATTAGTAAAATCAGGAATGATAAAGGAGATACCACTACTGGCCTTAGAGAAATAAAAAGGACATCAAGGGAGTGTTGTTATTAACTGTACGTTAACAAATTAAGTAACCTAGATGAAAGGGACATATTCCTAGAAAGACACAACTTAAGACTGATTGAAGAAGAAAAAAGAAAATTAAATAGACCTGTAAAAGTAAAGAGATTGAATTAGCAATCAAAAAACTTCCCACAAAGAAAAGTCCAGGCACAGAATGCATCATTTGTGAATTGTACCAGATCTTTAAAAAAGAAATAACATCAGTCTTTTATAAAATCTTCCAAAAATTCAAAGCAATATGAACATTTTTCAACTCATTTTATGGAGTCGGTATTGCCATGATCCCAATACTAGTCAAGAACACTACAGACCAGAGTCTCTTATGAAGATTGATATAAAAACATCAACAAAATACTAGTTAACAGAATCTACAAATATAAAAAGTATTATACACCATGACCAAGCAGGATTTGTCCCAGGAATGACAAACTGGTGTAGCATATGCAAATCAATGTAATAGATCTTATTAATAGCAATAAGGGCAAAACCCACACAGTAATCTCAATAGATACAGGAAAGGCATTTAACAAAATCCACCATCCATTGTATAGCCTTTATCAGGTTGAGGAAGTTCCGTTGTGTTCTTACTCTGTTGAGTGTTTTTATCAGGAAACGATCATCATTTTTTTCTTCATTTTTTTCTTTCTGTTCCTCAGACTAGATAATCTCAATTAACTTATCTTAAAACTTCACTTATTCTTTAATCTGCCAATTCAAATCTACTGTTCAGCCTCTTTAGTTAATATTATATTTTTCAGCTCCAGAATTTCTGTTTATTTTTTTCAATAATTTTTATCTTTTTATTGGTATTTTGTATTTCCTGAGATATCATTTTCATACTTTCTCTTAATTCTTTAGAGGTGGTTTCCTTTAGGTCTTTGTATATTTTATATATAGGTAGAGCTATCTCTATATAGATATATATATGTAGATATATATTTGTGTGTATATATATCTACATAGAGATATTTCTACATATATACATATATATATATATACCTATATATATATATATATAGAGAGAGAGAGAGAGAGAAATGTATACACATTATAAGAAAGGAAAATGGTATTAAAATTGTGATACTCAATATATACCGATAACAAAAGATGAATACATGTCACGTTTGACTTGTGCAATTACAAGAGGTGCTCAAAGTGGTTACCGTCAGCATCCAGACACTTCTGATTACAGCAAACTACTGCTTGAGCAACATTGACCAAAGTGTCCACTTACATACATTTTTTTGGTACCCCCAGTGTGTGTGTGTGTGTGTATGTGTGTGTGTGTGTGTACTTTCACACTAATTTAACATCTTTGTCTTATAAGCCCAGATTTCCCAGGGACAATTTTTATTGACTTTGATTCCTGTGTAGTGTTATACTTTGCTGTTTATTTATGTATCTTGTAATTTTTTGTTGGTAACTTGACATTTGAGATAATATAATGTGGCAAACCTAGAAATCAGATTCTCTACCCTCACCCTTCCATGGTTTGTCATTTTTGTTATTGTTACTGTTAATATGTGTATTTAGTTAGTGACTTTCCTGGAATAATTCTATAAAGTCTGTATTTTTTGTGATGTGTAACTAACTAGTGAAGTGTCCGCTTGGTTAGTGTAGTGGTCAGCTAATGATTAGACAGGTTTCTTTAAATGCCCGAATCCAAATCCTGCAGCCTTTTCCAAGGGGCTCTGTATGTATGTCAGGACATATTTCCAGTGCTTCAATAGGCAGTTCAAAACTACATTGCATAGACTTCACTTTTTGTTTGCCCAGACTGTAAAAGTCAGTCAGAGGGAAAGACGCCAGCCTTCTCTGGTCTCCCTGGGCACACACGTCCTGCACATGCGTGGCCCTTTAGATTTCCAGGACTGTGTTGGAGCTTTTCAGAGTACCCTGTAGACATATCACTTCCCAGTTTTTCTTTTTAATGTTTTGATCATCCCCTTATTTGTCCTAACTTGTATCACCACCTAAGTTGCAACTGATTATTTTTAACAAATGCCCTAGGGATATCGCTGTTCACACAGCTGGCTCTGAGTCACATCACATAAAGACAAGCCCTGAGAATGGAGCTTTTCAGGCGCTGCTACATAGGCCATATAGTGGCACTTCTCTGGACATGGGGATTTGGAGGCACTCTGACCTGTTCCGCCCTCTCCTGTGATGGCTGGCCTGCTAGTTTTCAGAGTTACTGTAGTTGTGAGTCTGTTGCTTTCTAAGGCTGCCATGGAGCTGGCAAGAAAGTAACGGGAATAGGACAGGTTAAAACTCCACAGACCTTGTTGTGTTTACCAAGATTCAACTGTTTTTCTTAAATTCCTCCTTGGATTGTTGCAATCCTTTGGCTAATTGTCAGAGTTCCTAGAAAGTTGATTATAACAATTTTTTCCAATGTTCTTGCTTTTATGAAAGAGCCAATTTTCACTAATTTCCCATTCTAGAAGTGCTTTCCCTCTACTAATCTGTCCTTAAGCTCAGAATTTTCCATTTACTTCTTAAAAATTCTATTTGCTGATTTCTGTTTTGCCATTTGAAATGCTGTTTGTTAGTTTTAGAGCCTCCTGTTGAACTGTCTGCATCTCCATATGTATGACAATTAGAATTATATGTCAAACCAGGGACATTTTCCATTAAGCTTCTTTCTTCATTATCCTTCTACTAATTCTTCTCTTCTTCCCTGCTAGCCCACATGCTCACTCGCGTGGACATGAGCTTCTCCTCAAATATTTGGATTGACTGTATTGCATTTGGATGCCCCTAGTCGTTCACAGAATGTGAAAGCATTCACAAGACTCAGAAACATGAGAAAGCAAGGAAAGGCTTTATTAAAGTCAGGCAACAAGGAAGCTAGTGGCAGTGTCTAGAGAAGACGGCTGCCCCGTGCCTTAGGTTAGCTTTCTTATATAGGAGAGAGTGGGTAATTTTCTTACAGCAAAAGATGTGATATACATTTGACAATAGACTGAGGTCATTTGATGGACATGTGCAGGTTATATAACACGTTTCTTTCTGTGCATATTCTTATCCAGAAAAACCCATGGGGGTGGGGCAAGCTATAATGTTCTTTTTATTCTAATTGTATTATAATGAGGATGGAGTTCACAGTATGGGCAGGCTCCAGCAGTCTAATTCCACTTGGGGTTTTATCTCCCTTTTCTAGGGGTGTTTCGACAAAAACATTTATCCCTAAGGGCTGAGGCTGGGCTATCCCCAAGAGGGGATGGGGCGGTGCAAAGTTCTGATCAAATCACCTTCCGCTAATCCGCCTTGGACTCACTTTTTGTTAACTCTCTTTCTGCCTCATCATTGATGTTAGAATCAGAAATAGACAAGCCTCAGTGTTTAAATAGAAGAGCAGTTAAATATTGATGTCTGGCCATCAGCAACCTAAAAAGCTTTCCTCTTTCTATTTATTACTCAAGATCCCTTCACAAAATCTTTCCAGATTATTTCTGCCTGTAGTCATTTCAGTAATTTCCTCCACCCTTAAATATAAACGGCAATGAGCAAATGCATACACGTGTTAATATACATGTATAAGCTGTCATCTTAGCCCATTTCAATTTCCCAGTTTGGTGGGCTCAACAAATCGTGCCTGAAAAACTAATACGAAGAAAAATGCTTTAATGGTTGTCTTCAGGTGCCTTCTTTAATGGAAATATTAAGTTTGTAAGACCCTTCTTTTGCCATAATCCTAAAGAAAGTCGCAGGCAGTGAACCAAGCAGCCTTGTATTTTACTTAATTCCGCGAAGGCCTGTAACTTCAAACTTAAATACGTATGTAAGTTTAGAGATTAAAAGCATAGGCTTAGGAGAAAAGCAGACCTGCTAACCATCTAGAATCTGCCAAACTGTATGATTTAGACAAATAATAATTATTTTAATTTATAATTAAAGAAACAAGGCACATGTTAAATACTAAATACGGTAGATATAAATTTGTGTGTGTGCACAAATATACATGTACTATATATGGTGTAAAATACATAGTGTATGTAATGTATAAGTATATATTATACATAATAAAGCACATATATATGCTGTATAGTGTAAAATATGCATAAATGCTTAGCACATCCCTGGCACATAGTAAGCATTAATTATATGGTAAATACATATATTTCTCGATATATCTAGACAGATCCACAGACATATCTATAGCATAGTAGATTATTAAATAATAACCATAGATGTATATTGATGCTGAAAAAAACCCAGACTGAGGTTTACATACTTGTTTTAGAACCAGTGAATTTTAAAACCTTATTTCAATAAAACTAAAACATTTAAATGAGATGTTTTTAAATAAAATATTTCATAAAACAGATCATTATAAATATATTTATGCTAAACATTTATAATATTTTTAAGTATATAATATTTAAAACAATATATTTTTCTTAATTATATCCTGAGCATCTTCAGGTCACAAACTGTATGCTCTATTTCTTTGTATTTTCCATGCTATGTGTTCAGCGCCATATATTTAGCACACACTTGAGATTTTTATTATATGAGTCATATGAATGGTATTCATCTTTTTAGAAATTGTTTATGATTTTAATGAATTCTGTTAATAAATTTAGCAAATGTCCTTAGTAGTGCTCTTAAGTAGTTCTCAAGAGTTTCTGTACAGATTGTCTCAAAATATCAAGGACTATGACTCTTTGCACTTACTGCTCAGGAATTCCTGAAGATGCCATTCATTAAGCATCAAAAAGAGATTTAATTTCATTCTCAAGACAGACCTCGTTATTTTTAAGTAATAGCTATTATATCTGTTATCTATATTTTAGCACAGAAAAGTAGACCCATACCTCACCCCAAAAGAGAATAATGAAAATTCTAACTCATTTAGACATTTTTGAATTCCTATAGGTGCCTGTTCAAATTTAGAAAGGGCTTTACTGAAGTAGTTTTGCAGTGGCACATACAGGTCTGTCTATTGGAAAACCCTTTCATAACTTATTTCTCTATATATGTGTTTGTTTTTAAGTTTTTTTTAATATTTATGTATTCATGTGTTTATATCCTTAACAAACTTAAATTAACAAATTTTTTTCACTTTAATATTTACAAATTTGTATGTTTATATGTTTTTTAAAAAAATTGTACTGCCTCTCACACTTGTGGCTGTGGAAACGACCTGGCCAGTGAAGTAGCATCTGGTAAATAAAACCAAGTAATAAATACAGTAGGGTAAAGAGTATTTCATTTATCATAAGGGATACATTGTTATATATAATCTGTATAAGTCACTGCTTTCAACTATGGAGTATAAAATGTATAACTACCTAAAATTGTGAATAATATGCTATTTGCACACTTGATTTTATTTTTGTTTAAAAACATTGTATCTAGTTTTTTTTTACTAGTAATTTTAAATTTACTCATAGCTCATGGTTCATTAAGGGAATTTAAAGAAATTATACTTTTCTAAAGTAATTCATAAATAAATGATTTTAATATTCAATATCAGTATGCATCCTGGTACTCTTTATTGGCAAACAGAAGTAGAGAAACAGAAGAGTAACGTGTACAAATACTAAAGGTATCCCTCTTTAGAAAAGGGCCACCAGACTAAAAACAATGAAGCATCCAATAAAATGGAAGCTCCCTGAGGGCAGAGGTTTTTGTCTCTGAGGCTCACTGCTATCTCCCCAGACTGTTAGAGTAGGCTGAGACACAATGGATACATAATAATTAGTGCTGGATAAATGGATTTAATCTTTCAGTTTTTCTTGTTTTTCTATTTTAAAAATGTAGTTAATACTTAAGAGGTTGTAGGGAAACCTAAGAAATGTTTATTATGACTGCTAGTTGCAGTTTGAGCATGAGCTTGTTGAAAAAATGAAGTGGATGTTAAATTACTCAAATCTAGAGCTAATCAGCATTTCAGTGAGACAAGAGGGAAACTAAGAAAGGTAAGTAAAACTAGTAGGAAAGGAGGAACGGGTTTACTGTTTTTTAAGTTTTACCAGTAACAATTTGTTACTTGGCTGTATATTTTAAATTATGTTTCTTACCCACTCAACTGTGTCACTTGGTACATGCAGCAAATAAGTATGCATGTTTTACAAAGTATAATAGTTCACTGAAATAAAGTATTAACTAAACTTGAGGTGTGTCAGAATCACCTGGAAGACTTGGTCAAACTCAGAGTGCTGGGCCCATCCCCACAATATATGATTTCAGTTGGTCTGGAATTGGGCCCAAGAATTTGCATTTCTAACAAGTTTCCAGGTGATGTTGGCTGGTCTGGAGACCACACTTTGAGAACTCAAATGTAAGCCAGCGATTCATAGTTCTCCCTGTGCTACTCCTCCCAAGAAGGAAAATTAAAGCTACACAATCATTTCTCTTTGCTAATTAAAAAAAAAAAAAAATCTGCAATCCAGTCTATAACACTCTGCATCATTCTCTTGAATTTTTTAGAAAGACACATTTTAGAAACCAATCAATAGATACATTTTAGAAACCAATAAAAAGATACATTTTACAGCCTTTTTCAATGAAACCTAACAATTCACCATAACAATTTTCGTGGAATGTAAATTGTGATTTCTGTAAGAAAAGGTTTCATTGATACCAATCACAATACAAAACGAGTAGCTTCTTTGTGAAGTGCAAAGGTTAAGTCTTTGCTATTTGTGGGGGAAAAAAAACTGTTTCCACAGTGTAAATTCAGGAGTAATGCTTTATCATTGTTGTTTTAATTATTACTACAACTCTTTTCCTATGTAGTGTTACAGCAATCAAACTAGTTTTTTCAATTCAGTGTAATAAATAATACAGCCACAGTATTATCCAGTTGATTAATATTTTGAATATACTTGAAAATTTATGAGTGCTGTTCTTTTGGAATAGTTATTTGAGTAGCTGGTATGGTAGAATTTTAAAGCTGGAAGAAGGTATGCCAGATTATCTTCTGGTCCAAACCTCTTAGTTTACGGATGTTCAATTTGAGTGTTCTGTGATATATTTTAGCCTTGGAGGCCCAGACAGGACTGGAAACGCACTGTCTTGATTCCTAGTTTAGTATTCTGTCCATTGCCCTTGGTAGTTACTTGACTAAAAAGTATTTGGAATAAAATACTCGTATTTTCAAATATTTATTTGATGAAGTGTTTAAGATTCACATATACTAGCATTATATGGCAGGATAGGAACACATACTGTGTTTCCCCAAAAGTAAGACCTCGCCGGACCATCAGCTCCAATGCGTCTTTAATACAAGACCCGGTCTTATTTTACTATAAGATAATAAATAATATAAATTTACTTATTTTACTATTTTACTTATTTTACCCGGTCTTACAGTAAAATAAGACCGGGTCTTATATTAATTTTTGCTCCAAAAGATGCATTAGAGCTGATTGTCCAGCTGGGTCTTATTTTCGGGGAAACACGGTAGTTTGTCTGGTACAGAGACAATAAACTTTGTGCAATTATTTACTTTCTTTATCTCTGTTTTCTTAATCTATTATCTAGATAAGATCAGTAAAAAATAACAGAACCTTGGTTTCTTTTTTACAAATATCTTTAGGGTTGTCTTACATACGTAGTATTCATGGAAATAATCATAAGAGACTATATATATTTCTACCACATGATGCTAGAAATAGAGCAGCATGTTTCTTTATTCCTCTCGTGAAATAAAATATAACCTCAATGTCACTATTATCAATCGTAAAGAAGCCATTTGAATATTTAATAATGTACTTCTGTACAATTCAGGATTTATTGTTAAATTTGGTTTTCTACTAACTTTTTTTGTCTGCTCTTTTTTCTATTTTAATAATAAAGGCCAAATATTATTTTATTGACATTATGGAGAAATGAGGCTTTCGTAAATCTTATTTTATGACAGTTGTTAAATAATTACTGGCTGGGGGGCAACCAGCAGACACAGCGGGGGCGTAGGCTGGGACGATGCCCGGAGGCAGCCCGGCAGCAGCAGGACTCACAGCCACGGGCACTGACGTTGTAGAGAATGGTTGGTGACAGGACAGTGGGCAAGATGCGCCCACTCCTGAGCTAGGCCAGTGGCCCCTCTTAGAAGAGTAAGTGCCCACCATCTTCGACCACATCATCTTAGGGAGCAAGCGGTACCTCCCGGGACTCGATGGCACCGCTGGACAAGAGAATTGTGATCAGACAGGAAGACTGTGATTTCCTGAGACCTTTGTCTTCTCTAGTTATTGATGTCTTCCTTATATGCCTCATTTCACAACGTGTAAGAAGTGGGTACCAAAAGTTAAGTAATGTGCACTAAATGTACCCTTTTTATTACAGGGAACTTAGATTGATCTCTGAGGTGCCCCCAAAACTTTAGCAAGACTGAATGACATGTAGAAAAACCTGTTTGTGTGGAATAAGGACAGAAACTAGCAAAAGAGGTAGCAGCATGCTGCTTTGTGCAATGTTTACCTTTAACCCAAAAGGGATTAAAGACTGTATTGGATGAGGCTGTCAGAGCCATTTCAACTCCCAGGAAACATGGGGGGAGGGGAGAATTGGATCAAGATGTATAAAATACTGTTTGATTACGTGAAAAATACCTTCAGTCGCCAAGGAAATGGTCCATTTTTCTCAGAAAGCATACAAATTGCCTCAACTATACCCCGACCTCTTATGGATAATGAAGCAGATTAAAACTTGAAAGAAGAAGGAAAAAAACAAAAACCGTCCTCAGAATTCTATAAAATTAGTTAAGACTGTTTCCTAAAGGTCCAAGAAGTAGCAAACAACATCTGAAGCCACAATCTATTATAAACACTATATTTCAACTAGAAGGTACAATCTCTCAGGATTATCATAGTTTAAACAGCTACAGTCATGTTGTAACTATGGAACAAACCATGCTGTAAATGGAACTGCCTGGGTTAGACCAGATACATTTCTGCACAATCACTATGGAATCTGCACAAAGATACATCTTCTCCCTTTGCTCCAATTAATTGTTCTTATATGTAGGTAGCTTTCTACTTCACTATATTCAGAGTGGTGAAATAACAAGGCTAGCCACATAGCCAAAGGAAATGGGCCATTCCTGAGGAGAAAATGGATGAGAACGAAAAGAACAAATGTTTTATTATTACTTGAACACCAGTTAAATGTAACTTAAATATATCTATCTTAAATCTTACTGTGCTTTCTTAAAGAATGCCAAAAGTGTAAGTTCATAACTACATTTATGAACACAACAGTGTTACACATTTTAGTTAATGTACACTAAACTGTAACAAGGCTTCTGGCTTGTAGTAATTACTAAGATGTTACTTTTTATTTAACCTTATATTAATTGGTAGTAATCTTGCCAATAACTGTAAGTCTTTGGCTGAGTACTGATCTGAACATACATGGGGCAAAATTCTGTAAGGAAAGAGCCATTCAGAAGTAGAAGGCTGCAGAACAGAATGGGAATAATTCACACTCCTGACAGCCAGAATGGAAAAACCTCCCAGTCTGTGGTGCATCAAGTAGTGGCATCCAGCGGATCACACCCTGGAGGTGGGGTTATTGGAGCCCTAGAGTAAAGTCTTCCTGAATCTGCTCCAACAAAACTTTAAAAGCATACCTGGAAAGGGTCAAAAGGATCTCAAGTAACTACAATACATGCCAGAAAAGGTCCACATTCCTTAAAGGAATACAAGAAAACCTAGCACTCTACCAAAGTAAAAATCACACGTATTAGTGTTCTAGGGCTGTTGTAACAAATCACCACAAACTTGGTGTAGCTTAAAACAACAAAAAAATTGTCCTTTCGCTGTTGTGGAGACCAGAAGTCTGAAATTAAGGAGAAAGCACGGGGTAAGTGATGTGATCCAGATGCCTTAGCTACAGGCTGACACAGAGACGTTTGCCAGCCATTATGGACCCAGCCAAAAAGGTGCTGGAGGAGAAAGTGCTCAACTGTATGCGTGTACTCAACATAACTTTGCTTGTGAATGACCTGGAGCCATTATGAATATGATTTTTGGATTGTATCATACACATTGATAAAGTTGCAAAGAACATCTGCTGAACACTGGTTAATATTCCTTCAGTACACTAGTTTCAAGAAACATTGAGGATTCTTCAGAGGCAACTATAATAATGAAAAAAATCTCTCAGATGATACAAAGAGGAATTCACCCGAACGTCCTATAGCAGCCTGACATACTGCTTAAACCAAACCAATAAATAGTATCTGTCAAGCACTCCTATGAGGACTGAAGAAAAAAAATGGCACTTGATTGTGTGCAAGCAACTCAGCAAGCTTTGAGAAAGAGAAGGAACTCTGTGTCAAATATGTGAATACAGGTCAAAGTTTGGCCAAGTGGATTTTATGGAACATCTCATTTCTGAGACCTGTCATTACCAACATGGGTGCACATAAATAAGCTCCTGTTTTTAAACTTCTATTGCAGAAAGATTTCATAACTGCTCAATAAACTCAAGATTTGGATCATAATGCTGAATATGGTGTCATACCTACTGCCATACCACATTGCCAGACCCCTGCGTGCAAGGAATGATACGTTACAGAGGATATTTGTCAAGAGAATGGTCAAGACAGATTTTCTATGACAAGACCTAGCAGAATAAGGAAAAAATAGAAATAGTCTCAATTCAAAACAAACTTCTTGGTGGGATTGTCTCCCAGCTTTTTTTACGGAGCTTCATTTTATCCTAGAACAATGAGATAACAACCTAATTGGAGATGGGGAAGACATGATTTCTGCAGAATCCACTTCCAAATTAATACAGCAAAGAAGTTTATTGTGTATGCACTGGTGCTGAGAAGAGAGTAAGTGGTCTTCAAATAAGAAGATAACCTATTGGATAAAAACACGCACTGGAACCCAAATAGATTCTCGTGAGCCACATGGCTTTTGTCATGTGCCTTCAGTGTGACGAGCAAATGGTCATAACTCCACTGCCAGAGCGTGGACTGTTGGCATGTGAAACACACTGATTCCTCATTGAATAGCAGTCTGGCACTTAAATGTCATCGTATGATGGTGACATGATCCAAAGACTGTTGCTTTGGGACATGAACCCTCCCCAGCCATCACCCTCCTAAGGATGTTGGTTGTGGAGTTTGGTGACAAGGACATTATTTCTACATCAGGAGGTAGCATAATAGTACTGTAAGCTTATAAGGACCTGAAATGGATACAAGTGAGGCATTACCCATTTGCAGTCACATGAGTGATTCATTTGACGCTGTCAGGTGGTGGGACTATTAGTCTGCAAAGGCTGCCGTAACTACATACCATTAGAATAGCTGGCTTAAACCGCAGAGATGTATTTACTCACAGTTCTAGAGGCTGGAAGTCCAAGGTCAAGTTGCCGGCAAGGTTAGTGTCTCCTGAAGCCTCTCCTTGGCTTGCAGACGGCTGCCTTTTCACTGCCCTCTCACATGGCCTTTATGTCTGTGCAGCTGTGCTCCTGGTATCTCTGCCTCTTTTTATAAGGACACCAGTCCTGTTGGATTAGGGCCCCACCCACAGGACCTCATTTAACCGTGACTACCTCCTTAAAGCGCCTATCTTCAAATACAGTCACAATCGTAATTAGGGCTTCAATGTGTGCATTTTGTGGGAGGCACACACAGTTCAGTCCATAACAGGGACACAGAGTAGGGAACATGTGTAGCTGTATGAAACTGGTGTGCTGTACTTGATTGTATAATGAGGATAATCAGTAGGTACTTTAACAGGAAAATTGAAATGTAGACTCTTATAGGTCTTTTGGACCCTGTTCCTTAGAAGGGACTGTTTTATCAACAGACCCTGGTCGAAAATTCAGGAAAAGTTTTCTGACTCCAGTTTGATGGGTTCCAGATTGTCAGTACTTCACGCAAGGACATCAGATGTGAGTCTTCCTAAATGACTCTGTGGCCTAAACTGAATCTCTGCTGCTGTCCTTCCCAGCAGCCACCTCTGGCGCCAGATAAGTAAGCATACATTGACCTCATACTTGCTTAAGATCATCAAAGCTGTGCTGCCTCAGTGTGCCAGAGCCAGGATGAGGTACAACAGGAAAAACCCCAAGCAGTTTTCTGGTACTGGATTTCATCATGAAAGGAACGTAGTGGGCCTACAGGTGACCAAGGATAGTAGGTCTCAGCACAACCAACTGCCTAAGTATTACTGTCCAAAACTGTGTCTTATCTCTCATGACTGATTAGGATTTCCTGTCCTTCCTTCTTTCCCCTCAGCTACTGCTTCCCCATATTTGATTCTAGATAAATATGGCCTATAAATGTATTTAGTTTTTTAAAAAATTAGAGAAGAAAGTGAGTTTAAGTCCCGATTCCACCACTTACTAGTTTACTTGACTTTAGGCAAGTCATTAAGTTTTTCTATACATCAAATTTCTCACTTATAAAGTTGAAATAGGAATGTGTGCCCTCACAGGATTGTCATAATGATGGAGGAAGATAACTTACATAAGCCACTAGCGTGGTACCTAGAACAAGGCAGGTACTCAAAGCATTTTGAGTAGTTTTCCTCTTTTGTGTTAGTGCCAGATAGGAGAATAAAGGAGGAGATTTGGAGAAGGAAGAATGAAGGGAAAAGTTAAAAGTTCCACTTCCACGTAAGTGATTTGGCATCAGTATACTAACAATTATAAAAGATTTGTAAACTTTAACAAATATCCTGCATAGCATGTTGTAAATTAGACTGTGCTAAGGGTATAATAGGAATTGCATTTGTACCATTTGAATTAAATTATTACTGCCATTATACCATATAACGACAACAGTTCATTCCAGATTTAGCCATTAAAAATCTCCGGCTTAATGTGTTAATAAATATTGTATTGTCGATTAACTAAAAGCTACCGCAAAGCGTCTCGGGAACTGTGACAGAATCCCCTGCTTAAAACTCTTCTGTCCTCCTATGGCCCGTATGTCGAGGCTGAACTCTTTCATCAAGAATGACCTGGCCCCTTACTTCTGTAGCCTCAGCTTCCCCATCCTTCTGTCGGTGCTCTCGCCTCTGATCCCCAGCTCCCAGCATGTTAAACTATCGGGGATTTTTGTCTTTTCTGGACTCTCATACATGCAGTACAGTCTGCCTGAAACACACTTCCATGTCTCCCATGACTAATTCCTGACTATTCTCTTGCAAAGCCTAAGTGAAATACTCCTAGAAGTTATCCTATTTAACTCTGTATATTTAGTCCCCAGCATAAAACCAGCCATATGAGGAATTCAGTAAATACATTTGTTAAGTGGATGAATCAATACTATACCTAAATGCAAAGGATAATGATAATTCGCTATTACACGTGTAGTTGTATACCCTGTAAATTTTCAAATCCCATTTAAATAGGAAAAAAATAGTTTATTCTTTAGAATTCTTATTATGTCCCAATTTATACAGTGCATCACCTCTAAAATGGGTTGATCCCTGCTTCCTTCTTATAACTGCTGTGAGGGTTTGTAAATGCCTCTGTGACCACTCATTTTGACTTGGGTTTTTCAAAAGAAAAAGAATCAAATATGGTGACGACTAATCAAATAACAACACAGAGAACGGATTCTCATAGAATTTTCCTCTTAAATTTCTTTCTAGTGAAAATAAGTTTATCAGAGTATTATAAAAGGTAGTCAGAAGATATAGATTATTGATGTATTTTGCTACAAACACGTGTTTTTGATGTTTTATATCAAAAAGAGACATTCACAATATACCAAGTGATCACAATGAACTTATGCAATTGGGTTGTTCCATTGAACTTTTCCTTTTTGTTGACATTCTGAAGAATTTTTTTTCAGATGCGTCTGCTTAGTATTGAGAATGGAATTTAAAGGTAGTATAAAACAATTCTAAGAAAGTGAATGGTGTGTGACCTTTTTTTTTATTTGCTTCACAAGTAATTTGCTCTAAAAAAAAAAATAACATCTGCTATTTGGAAGCTAATCTTAGTGTATTGAATGCTCTTAACCATTTCTCAATCCCACAGTCTTTTATCTTGCTTCTCCTGCTGTGTTCCCACCACCCCTGATCCCATTAGCAAACCTTGAGACCGCCTCAGACTTTACCAAAGTACTGCTTTGGTTTCAGCTGCTCTTCTGCAAGAGGAAGTGAATGTTGGGGGTTTTCTCTGTGGTACAGTTGTGATAAAGCTGTGGTGGTCTTATCTCTCTCTTAGGTAGTGGCTCTTTATGACTACACAGCGAATCGATCAGATGAACTAACCATCCATCGCGGAGACATTATCAGAGTGTTTTTCAAAGATAATGAAGACTGGTGGTATGGCAGCTTAGGAAAGGGACAGGAAGGTTATTTTCCAGCTAATCATGTGGCTAGTGAAAGTAAGTTTTATGCTCCCTTCCTGGTTTACTAATATGGTGTAACTGATAGTACAAGATTTTAATCATGTTGTACCCTTTAATTTACTGTCTTTGTAACTTCTGCACGTTTACCAATGGGTATGGCTTTTCACTCTTATGATGCAAAAAAATGAAAAGGGGAGGCACTAGTATACTATAAAGCTATTAATTTCTGTCATGTTTGCTTCACAGACTTCTCATCCCAGGACACCTGCCCATCTAGCTACCAGTGTTCTTCTACAGCCCCTTTCCCCTGCCACCTACTTCACACACAATTGTGTCAGCTCTTCTCTTGCTACAGTGACTCCTCCGTTGGCAGGAGCATTAAGAAGCTCTAGTTCCCCAACTGCCATTCTTCTATTTTGTAAACTTCAGTCCAAGCTCTTACCTATCACCTACCTGCAATAGACTATTATCATTCTCAAGTAAAGTAAGCCCTCGTGTGTGAAAGGAAAAAGAAATAAGCTGGTGAAGGAATTAATTCTAAATATAATTTTCTGAAAGCTGTAGATTTCACCTTGAGAGGTGAAAATAGAACACAGGTGACCTGAAAATAAAAGGAGGACTATGAAGAAAGGGAAGAAATACAGTGATGCTTTTTCGGAAGAACGCTTCCTATCAGCAATTAACTTCGTAGTGTGGTAGGAAAGACACAATTCACAGGTCAGGGAAATTGATTTCTAATCCTAGCTCAGCAACTATTACTGATACATGCCTCAGTTTCCTGCTGTAAAATGAGGAAGTTGAGCTCTATCATCTCTACACTGTCTTCCAGAAATACTGAAATCATACAGTTCTGAGGTAAAATGCAGTATAGGCAGCCTGGAGAACACTCTGTTTTAAATATTTATTGTTGTCTTTTGTCTCTGCAAAAAACAATAATTATTATAAACAATAATTGCTTTTCAGACCAGTCTATGAAACCCCATTTAACCCAAACTGTGGCTGAACAAAAGTACTATTGATTCCTAAGTTCTGTATTTTGAGAGCAAAGGAGAAGAAGGAGGAAGAAGAATTCCTTCCCTTCCATGAACACTGGGTGTTGGCTCCAGCCCAGATAAAATGTTTTCTCTTCGGCCCCCTCTCACTAACTTGTCTACACCCTGGTACTTCCCAGCCTTTCTTCTCGAGTCTCTCAAGCACTCTCAGTCTTACTGCAGCTGCCTTCCTCCACATATCTGCTTTCAGCAAACTCCTCCCCTCTCCAGTGCTAAGTGCCTCGAAAATTACCCACTTCTCTCACACAACAACATTTTGAAGTTCCTCTATACCACTGTTTTAATTCTTGTTCTCTGAGTAGTAATTGACTGATAGCTCTTAAACTCTATCTGAGGTATATCTTTATGTTTAAAAGAAGATAACCTAATGGAAAAAACGTAAGGCAACGTGGAAGGAAGAAATTTTAGGACAGGTTAATACCCAGTGATTTCCCAAAAGCTCAGCACTTCTAACTTCCAGATTGTCTCACATATCCAAGTTCCTTCCCTCCCATTCCCAGTGTTGGCTTTCCCATGGGATCAGCCACTGGAGTTCAGCAGGGGTAGCTTCTGTTTTCAATGAAGAGCTGTCTGCATAATCATGGTCACTCTGGAATATATCTGTCATTTTAACTAGATATAGAAACAATTCCTTGTTTCCTCCCGATACAAATGAAAACGTTTAAAAATGTTTTAGCTTGATAGTATAAAAAGATTGTGTATTTCCCGGCAGGATGGTATGAGGTGCTTTAACTTTGGAATCCAGTTAGTTTTCAGAAATAACCTCCTTAGGCTTGCAAATCTTGAGAGGCTATACATGTTTGATCTACAGTGGGTTAAAAATCCAGTAAAATGCTTCTTCCATAATAACCAAAGTGAGACTTCTAAAGCATACTGTAGTGATGGTTAGTTATATGCAGAAATTAATCCATTCTTCCACTGCGATCATTCCTTACTGTATCCCAGAATAATTGATGTTTTCTTTTGGCGTCAGTTATTGCTTGTTGGAAAAGCCCTGTAAAGGCCAGAACAAACAGAAAAATTCCTCAGACAACCTGAGAATGTAATGATTGAATTCTCACTTCATCAGAGATTATTTTTCTTTCCCTTTTATCCTACTTTTTACCCGAATTTAATAAAATCTTGCCGGCTAGGTTTTAACATTAGAGAAAAAATGACTGTCAGCAGCATATTCCACTCTAAAAATAGTAGCAGAAATTATCCTTTATCCAAAACCAAATATGCAAAGCAAAAAATTTAAGGGAAATATATATATGAACAGAACCTGTACCAACTATTTAATTGAAAGCCATGTCCTCTAAGAGAACAACAGTGGGGTAGAAGACCTTGCTACCCCATTATTATGAAGGATTTATTCCCTTTGTATTTGAAGCCACTGAAAAGAAAAATATGATCATCTTCCCTTAATCATGTCTAACATCCTTTCCAATAAAAGATAAACCCAATAATAAAATCAACCCATACACAAAGCCATTATAATACATCTTATAATCTTAGAATATTGATTAGCTGTATTTTAGCAATTTCTCTCAATTGAGAGTCGCCCAAGTCATTTAACCTGAATAGATTTATTTTTTTTTTAGCCCTTTAAAATTCCCACCTGACTTTTTAGACTCTGTGCTGTGTGTGGATTAGATTATGTAAGTTATAATCTTAGAGGGAATCTTAGATTTAGCATTGTGTATAGATTAAATATCATATATAGTCCTAGCCCCATGCTTATTTATTTCATACCATCTTCCCAAATTATCCTTTCTCCACACCTCTGCCTGGCAAAATCCTACATATTCTTCAGAGTCTGACGTACATCTACCACTTATTCCATTAAGCGTTTGTCATCCCCACATCAGACTTTGTTATTTTCTCTCTTTAGATTACTGTCAAATTGTATTTTATATTATAGTTACTTGTGAACAGATCTATTTCTGACCAGATTGTAAGCTCCTTGAGAGCAAAGACTGTTTTGGTCATCTTTTTATCTCCTCCAGCAGTACCTAGGAGATAACCATGCATATAGCAGTTTCCTGGTAAGTGTATATTGAGATAAAATTATAGGAGCATCTGCACGACCATGTAATAAAAGAAAATGACCCTTCTACATTTCTGAAATCCTGCTGATCAAAACTTTCCAATCATAAGTTATGTTCTTTTGATCAGTAACGTGTAAGACTACAAATCGCCTTAACAATAAGTGTTTGGTAGCTTATTGTTAAATCAAGAAAGTGAATATCAGTTTCTTTACTTCCATATCTGCCCTCCCCCATCATTGTTTTTTTTTCCCCCATGGAACAGTGCTCCTCGATTTGATGACTTGAATTTCTTTTTCAATTCCAGCACTGTATCAAGAACTGCCTCCAGAGGTAAAGGAGCGATCCCCTCCTTTATCCCCCAAGGAAAAAACCAAAATGGGAAAACCTTCATCTTCCAAAAAGGTAAATGTTTTTAAGAACACTTGTATGTATCCCATAGGTACTTTGATTTTTTTCACTCTCTCTGGATAAAATACTGCTTTATTTTTCATGCTTATATCCTTCACTGTTTACATTATTTCTTGTAATATTGGCACCAACATTTTATTAAATATATGAATAAAACATAATATGATTATAGCCATTTTCCAGATAAGGAAACTGAGGAGGCTCAGAGAGATTAAAGTAGATCCCAGTCACAGCCCAAGTAATGGGACGAGGACTCAAAATAGAACTTGCGACTTTAAGTGTGATGCTATTTCTACCCTCCACTTATTTCTAGAACTGTGGTACTGACACGGTCATCAGCCCCATCTTAGGGGTACACACGTATGCTGAAGGCTGCTAGAGCCCACAGAATGAAGATAGTCTATCTTCCTGGAGCGTTCCTCCTACTTGCTAGTAATTTAAAATGTTTTTAGGTTAAAATAAATATGGATACACTCCTCCAGAGGCATGTCATGTTTTTAAGCCTGTGTGTTCAGGTCCCTCGGAGACAGTCTTCTTCTGATGTTAGTAGTATTTTGGTAGAAAACTTTAATAAGCAATGTGCCATCATATATATTACCTATTAAACTCATTCTGTTCTTTGACATTGGCTCTTGCCTTAGACTGAATAACTTCACTTCTTCTTGGCTCCATGACCTGGCGTGTAGACTTTCTTGACAGTTGAATCTGTCCTGTATCATTCGGCACTCCACTCGTTCTCACGGAAACAAGATTGAGTAGGCAAAGCACTTGCCCTTGAGATAACAGGCTGTTGGGTGAGACGCCTGCAAGTAGACAATTCCAACGCACTGTGGTACAACTATAATAAATATAATGTACCCAGTGTAGTGGGCATACGAAGGAAGAAACCCTCCAGCTCTGCCTTGGGGAGTCCAGGAAGGTTTCCCAGGAAGATCATGCTTGAGCTGAGGCTGATCGGATGAAACAGGACGTGCTAGGTAGATGATCTTAGAAAACACAGCCTAGCAGAAGGAATAACTTGAATAAGCTGTGGTATCGTGTGGTTATGTTCGGAGAGCACAGGGTCTCATGGAGAGAAGTGCAGGAGAAATGCAGGAGTCAGGCCACGAAGTACACTGCTAAGATGCTTAGATTGTATCCTTCAGACAAAGGGGATCCCGTGGAGGAAGTAATCTAGGGATTGACATGTACAGATTTTCATGTTAAAAATATTCTAGTGGCACTATTGTGGTTGGATTATAGGTAGCCAGGACCTGGGACAGGGAAATTAGTTAGGAATCCATCAAAATAAAATATGAAATCCTGAAGAAAATTAAAAATGAAATCCTGAACTAGTGGGGATGGAGGGATGGGGTATAATTGACAGGATTTTGTGATTGATTGGATGTGATTAGTGATGTTAGAATCTAGGAATTGTGCTAAGGGCCCTGGCTTATTATGTAACTGAGTGGATAGTGGTACTACAGAAGTAATAAAAGAATAAGTAAAATTTGGAGAGGTAGAGACAAGCAGTGGTAGGGAGTAGGATGTAATGAGCTCAGTTTTAGATATTTTGGTATGTTAGCAGTGTTTTACTGTTCCCAGGTAGAAATAATTCATGAGGAAGCCAGAAATGAAGGATTGAAATTTGAGAGAAAGTAAGGATTCAAAATAAAAGAAGGAGGAGTTAGTGTATTCATGGTATTATAGCAGTAGAGTTGAAGCTTGTAATGAAGGAGATAACCCAGAACAAATGTTGTAAAGTTCGGAGAGAAGGCAGCCAAGGACAAAAATCCCATCTAAATACTGGTATTTAAGGGGCAGTCAAAGGAAGAGACGATTAAGAAAAAATAATCGAAAGGACAGGAGAGAACCCGAAAAAAGGAGTGCCCTGGAAGTCAGGGAAAAGAGAGGTTCAAGGAGGGTATCGCCAGTAGTGTCAGAAACAGCCAATCAGTTAGGTTGTCTGAGTATTTGGCGATCAGGAGGAGCCTGACACCTTTACACTAGTCTCAAGAGTTGGTAATAATATGACAAGGATTGAAGAGTAGAATGGGACCTCAGCAAGTGAACTCATGGAAATCATTCCCAGAGCGCTACTTGAAGGAAAAAAACAAGGTCATGCACTGGATAGAGGGAGACGAGGTTCCAGGAATGACTTTAAATACTGGAGTGACACACAAAATCATACACTAAGGAGACAAAGCCAGTGGACAGGTTCAGGCTGAAGGTAAAGAAAGAACACATGGGTTTTGGAGGAAGCAAGAGGTTTTTATTGGAAAGACAGGTTGATGGATTAGTCTTGGCTTAGAACAGTGGTTCTCAACTAAGGGTGATTTTGCCTCCCAGGAGACATTTGGCAATACCGGGAGATATTTTTGCAAATATCTGCAAGGAAGAGGATACTGCTGTCATCTAATGGGTAGAGGTCACAGATGTTGCTAAACATCCTAGAATGCACAGGACAGCCCACCTCAACAAAAGATCATTGGCTAAAAATGTCAGCGGTGCTGAGCTTAGAGCAGTACCCTTCTGAGACAGAGAAATATGAATGAGGATGCAGATAAGTTAATAGAATGTAAGTACAGAAATTAAGGATGTCTTTATGTTCTCAAAAACAGGAAGTTCCACCTCGAATATGAGAGTGAAAGGTGTGAGATAAGAAGAAGAACAGTGACCCAGTAGAATACCTGTAAGGACAGAAGGAGCACGACTTCATTTGGGACATATAAAGAGATTCCTGAGGAGTTCTAGGAGCTGCTGTTTGGATACCATAAAAATGTAAGGGGCATAGTGCTAGGTAGTTGGATTTTTTCCTTCAGTAATGCTCAACATCTAGGACATAGCAGTGGAGATGGCAGATTCAGATTAATACATAATTGGAGTTGAGGGTATGACAGAGGCCAAGAGGATAAGAGACTTGATAACATTGGTGGGAGAGTCACTGGAGTGGCACACTATAGAAAATCAGCCAGATTGGAAAGGATGTAGAATCAGGAGAAGACTGGCTGGCTTAGAAAGCAAGGTTCTCGCCACCCATGTCCAGGTGGAGGCATAGTATCGGGCAGGAAAGGAGTTAACAAACTGGAACTATGGCCTGTAAATCAAGAAACTTGCTTAATTAGTATTTCAGATGTTAAGCATCTCGAGGTTATGATAAATTCACAGTTATATATAAGAGCTGAAGTGAAATTGAAGGACCTGTTGTTAGAATTGAGCTGACTGAGGAACTAGGGCCGAGTGTTGGACAGGTTGTTCTCTTTGACATTAAAAGTCCAGGATGATTGCAAGAGCTGGGATGAAGGGACACCGAACCAAGAGCTGAAGTTCTTAATTATTGTGGTGGAGCAGACGTCTCAACCCTAGCTTCACATTGAAATCACCTAAGAAATTTGAAAAATAAATACTGATGCTTGTTTCCACACCCACAAATTGATTTAATTGGTCTGGAGGGGACCTCAGCATGGGTGGATTTCTAAAGCTTTCCAGGTGATTTTAATATGCAGCCAACATTGAGAGCCATCGTGTTAGAGTGACCACAGTGTCCAAAGGTAACAGCTGCAAAGATAGAGGGTGTTATAGCCAGGTGAGAAGGCACCCAAGGAGGTGTGCTTTGAAAGTATAATGGCCTAAAATCAGCAACAGACGGCTAAGAGGCCAGTGGTAACCCCAGGCCCCATGGTTCATGATTGAATTATGTGAGAATGAACAGCCTGTATTGCAAAGAACTGGAAGAAAAATGTTTCTCAGTAAAACGCCAGTTTCACATACAGCAAGGATATATGGTGATGGTTGCCTATGACAGCATGGGGACTACAGGGATAGAGTTGAAAGGACAGGCAAGGAATTTGCTATGGGCAAATGGCTGCATGTGTAATTTAACCATTGGTTGGAATTCACCAGATTTAAGAATTTAGGGAGATGCCAATGTAAATTTACAACCTAAAGACATTTAATGCCATGACAATATGTGTCACATTGGCATAGAGATGCACTGGGACAGCTAACGATATTTGTAGTCTACATCAAGAACTGTGTGACATGCTATGAAAGACAGTCTTTGCTTGTAATGGCTTCCTGGTACCCTTGCTGCTGTTTCACGCTGCCCTTTGAAATAGAGATTACCTAACCCCCCTCCTCTGTGTGTTCCTGTCCAGTAGCCTGGAACTAACTGCCTCAGTCAGAGCAGACAGAAGGAGCTCTGTCGGTACTTTACAGCTGCCTGTGCAGTTGGCATTGCCCCTTCCTCTTCCTGATGTTCCTGTGTTACTATGGATAGGACCTCTTACCTGAGTCCAGGGCTCCCCAGTTCTCACTGCCTGTGCCACTCCTCTCCTTAGAAAAACTCACTGCATCATACTCTTAGACTATCATTAATTTTGTGTTCCTTTTCCTCTCACAGACGGTTCTTCATGCTTAAAAGACCCCTTTATATTCACTGTAGACCAACTCTTCACATATCTAACTTGACCTTCAGGCTAACCCCACTGCTCCCCAAACTCTAATTCTAATCGATATCAAGGAACTTGCATATATGCAAAGAAAAACATTTAAAAATATAAAATAGGTTAAGCAAGGGAGTTACAGAGAATAAGAACCCATTTGGGCAAGGGAGTAGAAAGGTTCTCAGAGAGGAGATGGAACTCAAATTGGGCTTTAAAATTTAAGATGCACGAAATTCTTTTGTTGAAGAATATGATTTGATCTGCTTTATCTGAATCCACGTGTTAACAATAGACTCCTACATATATTTTTCCTCTTAGGAATATACCATGTGTATAGTTTTACTTCCCTCTGGGAGAAAGTATAAAGGATGTTCTAATCTATACTTACGTAAAGAAAGTTCCTGAGAAACAGTAATCTCCCAGGTAATGAGAATGCCTCAGGTACACTCTGAGTCATGACACAACAGCCACCCCTTGAGAAATGTGTAACTGGGCTTCCTTAGCACCTGGCACAGTTGTATTTCTTCAGTTCAGTTCCTTTCAGAGTATATATGGTTTGATTTTATCAAAATCCTGCCTTATAAACCTACCACAAATTCTGTCAGATGTTTAATTTCGTGGGCAAGTTTTATTTTTACCACCATATGTAAGATATGTTTTTATAAAGAACATGAAAAAATGTATCTGATAAGGGACTAGAAGGAGGGGAGGATCCTAAGTTCATAGAATTATAGAATTGGCATCATGGAAGGAACCTTAAGAGATTCTAGACAATGCCTCCATTTTTTAAATGAGGAATCAAGATCCAGAAAGGTTATAAGGGTTTCATTCAAAATGACACTCCCAATTAGAGCTCCGCCTCCCAGTCACTGACAGACAGCTGTGACCTGCACAGCCAGCCACGTTTTGTGTCACACTGGTTTTTTACATCCATGTTTGATATTTGTTTGTTTCTACCCGTCTTCATATGGAGTCTTTAGAATTGTATTCTCTGTGCTTCTTAAGAAAAACAGGAAACAAACCTCCTCAATAATTTTCTTTCTTTTTCAATTGTTTCTATTCAAACTATAGAATAAGAAGTAAAATTACACCTTTTAGTAGCTTGGCAGCTGCTGAATCTTAAGTTCTTCCAAGTGGAACACACCTGTTCTGTTGCTAAATTTGCCAGGTCCCTTCCAACATTTCATCTGGTTCATGGAAATGTCAGCAGGTGATGGCAGAGTTTGCTCTTCACTTCAGGAGGAGGGAAAGCGCTTGAGTTAGTGATTCTCCACAACAGGTCAGCAAACAGATCAGGAATTATCTGTACCACAGGGAGTGAGAGCAGAAGAATGTTCTTCTCACCCATTCCAGAACATTTTTATCATGCTGTGCTATATAGTAAATTTGCATCTAATAGGAGGAAGAATATTGGTGCTATCAGGGAGGAAAGAAAAAAAAGTGCTGACAACCTTGGTTTAATTTGTTTGTATTTTGGACTGTTTTTTTTGGTAGGCTTTTTATTTTTGTTACCTAAGCATTAACCTATATGATTTATTTATTTGAGGAGGACAGTTATTAAAATTTCTTCTTTTAATTTTGTAATTATTTTAGGTGGTTCTATTAAAGTAATATATGCTCATAGTTTAAAAAATTCAGTAAAGAATAGTGTACATGAAAAATAAAACTGTCTTCGTAATATTCATGTTCTAACAAAACCCAAAGTAGAAAATGACCCTCTGCCTTTTATAAATGTTTTAACATTGGCACAGCCAAGTATGTGTTTTTTTTAAAATGCCAGATGTATATAGAACATTAAGTATACATGTCTTTATTCGTGTCTAGTCTTTGTTTTGATGAAACTAGGATAATACGTACTATTCTGATGTTTTTGTTTCACAGTATGTCTTGGACATCTTTTCTTATTAGCACAGACAATTCCATTTTGTTTTTTTTTTTAACAGTTTTAAGTTACTAAAATGCCCAATTTTCTTTTTTTTATTCTTAAAATGACCAATTTTTTTTTTAATTTCTGACAATGCTTGGTTTCATTTTTTAATTATTAAAAAAAAAAATGAAACCCAAAGTAGAAAATGACCCTCTGCCTTTTATAAATGTTTTAGCATTGGCACAGCCAAGTATGTTTTTTAAAAAATGCCAGATGTATAGTAGTAATTATGCATTAGATTATACCTGCGAATGTGGAGAAATTTCTGTGATGTTTTTGCTTATGTCTTTCTCTAAAAACTCATTAAATGAATAATGTTAACAGTTATTAGTTTTGCTATTCTAAGGCAATTATAAAAATATCCATATAGTTCATCTCTTTTCGTGATAAGAATTTTAATTATTTTCAGTTTTTTGCTTAACATGTAGTCCGTGAGAACAGACTGGATTAATTCCAAAGAGAGCTGGCTCCTAAACCCAAGTGCAAACTCCAGTTCTGTTCAGCGACAGCTGCTTTCTTGTCTAGTCCAGAACAAGAGCAGAGCACCCAAAAGCATCAGATAACTCCGTGGTAGTTCCTCTTCCTGCCAAACACACACATGCGCACAGAATTTGACATCGGTAATTCTGTCAACCTCTCAGAAACACAGTAGGCAGTAAATAAGTGGCTTTCGCGTACCTGTGTCATCTTAGTCTACAAAATGTCTCATTTTCGTTTACGCTCTAGATCCCAAAAGCAGACAGTTCATTAAAACCTGGATTAATTGTACCATATAGCACTATTTTAAAAAATCACTTCATATAGAAAGAAATCTTTTCCATTTACTGATCCTTGTACCAAGAGTTCATCTGAATTATTCTTAACCGTAAAAATAATTACAATTTTATTAAGGTGTTAAGTCCAACAATAAATTTATAATAGACAGTGGTTATTTTTGGATGGCAAAGCAAATTTTCCAAATACCTAGAAGTTAGTTAATGTACACTAAATCATTGAAAATACAATCCAAATTATTATTGCCTCCTTCCTATTGCTAAAGAATAATACCAATTTATATTTTTTACTGTAGTAATTCTGTTTATCAAAGAAAATTATACTTAATTTATTATATTAAATAGATAAAAATTCATGCTTGGATTTGCTTTAAAATTTTAGGAATATTTGAAGTTTTTTGTCTGAAGAGAATAAAATCAAAATCTTACAAATAAAAGTAAAGTACTTATTTGTGTCCCAGGAAGAGTCTCAATGCAGGGAATACCGACGTGTATTTCTTTTCCCCATAATTTGTTTCAATAACATACATATTTTGAGGAAAAAAACATTACTTTCAAAAAATGTCATTTATGTTTGAAAAATATCTGTCCCACAAAGAAAGTTAAGTGGGACCCCAGGGATGTGACGGCAGAGTCAGTATGCGGCACTGCACACCCACAGATTCCACTCCCAACGATAAAGTCCCTGGTTGTTCTAGACAGAGGAACTTTAAAAGCCTTCAGAATTTCTTACCCTGAAAGCAACTCATGAGGTCTTGGTTTTCTTGAAGGTCTGGTGACCAGTTCTGCTACTCATTCTCCTTTGACGCCTTTGCCTCAGCCCTTGTATTTGACACGCTTACCTCAGCCTGTGTTGTCTCTTCCCTCCCCCGCCCCGACCCCCCCCAGCAGTTATGTTCCTTGCTACTTTGGGCAATTCCCCTCCATGTTTCCAGGGCCCTCTCATCCTCAACAAAGTGAGACCCCACAGACTGCTTGTCTTCTCAGTTTGTCTAGCGTGGGTGCAGGACCTAGATAATTGCCAGTGGTTCTGAAATAAATGGGCTGTGAGAAAATCCCTCTCTGGTCTCCACCCCAAAACTAGTCTTGGGGAATGCGTCATTTCCTTGATATCTTCCTAACTCCCATTACTGAAAATTTACACCAAATAATGTGAAGGTGAAATTGTTTTCCATTTTAGCGACCCACTGATTGTTTAGCTGATTTGCGTCTCTGAGCCCAGCCTCTATCCCATCTCCTTTTCCTATACAGACCTTCCATGAAAACTCAGTTGAGAGAGTAATATAAATTCTCAAAGGTTTCATAATTATTCCAGGAAACCATTGGTACGTATTTATGGGACATTTCTTTATGACTGAGACAGCAAGTATAGATTTTAATCTTTGAATGATGAGAGTATACATAAAAGTATAAAATAAGTAATGTTGTACGGGGTCAAACCAATGTTCTCCTTGGCCCAGAACTACTCTCTCTGACAGAGACTGTAAAGATTGTTTGATAGAATAATATGGCGCTTGCTCTTCATGATTATATTTTCATAGGTTAACCAAATTTTAGTAACATCCCTCTAATAATCTCGTACAGATCTAAAATGTGGGAGATGTTATTGGGAGAACTCCCCACCAGTCATTCTGGTTGTAAATTGTTCCTTAGATAGTGGCAGAATTGATTATTATCAGTCACCCTTGTCTTCTGACTTGACAATCAGCATGACCTTTTTTCAGAAATTCTCTGATACCCTAACTCTGCTGCCCTCTTGTTCTGTCAAGTACTTCAGGGTTTCTCAACCTTGGCACTAGTGGCATTTGAGGCCAGATAGTTCTTTGTTTGGGGGGAATGTGTTGGCATTGTAGGATATTTAGCAGCATCCCTGGCCAATATCCACTAGATGCCAGAAGTACTACCTCCCTCTAGTTACAATAATCAAAAATATCTTCCAAAATTCCCCTGGAGGTCAAAAATATAATCCAAAATTCCCCTGGGGGTCAAAATCACCACCCCACCCCCATTAAGAACTGTTCTATTTTAATAGGAAAAAAACATATAATATTGTGTGGACATAAGTGTGTTTTTCCTTAAATCACAATTTTTCTTATTATAAGATCCTGCTTGGCCCGGTGGCTCAGGCGGTTGGAGCTCTGTGCTCCTAACTCCGAAGGCTGCCGGTTCGATTCCCTCATGGGCCAGTGGGCTCTCAACCACAAGGTTGCCAGTTCGATTCCTCGCTTCCCACAAGGGATGGTGGGCAGCGCCCCTGCAACTAAAATTGAACACAGCACCTTGAGCTGAGCTGCCGCTGAGCTCCCGGATGGCTCAGATGGCCGGAGCGTGTCCTCTCAACCACAAGGTTGCCAGTTCGACTCCCGCAAGGAATGGTGGGCTGTGCCCCCTGCAACTAGCAACGGCAACTGGACCTGGAGCTGAGCTGCGCCCTCCACAAAGACTGAAAGGACAACAACTTGAAACTGAATTGGCACCCTCCACAACTAAGATTGAAAGGACAACAACTTGACTTGGAAAAAAGTCCTGGAAGTGTACACTGTTCCCCAATAAAGTCCTGTTCCCCTAAAAAAGAAAAAAAAAAATCCTGCTAATGAAATTTTGCATTTTTCCATTACCGACAAATATATAAGTAGTAGTGTTGGAGTTACAGGCCACCCTCCTTAAAAACAACAGTTTCTCATAAAGATGTATCCAGCCAGCTATGTAAGCCTCAATATGATGAATTTATATAAAATGTCTCTTAATTAAATTTAGATATCTCAACTACGATTTGTTTCCTTTTCTTAATAAATTAACTATGCCACTCTTTGTATGAACCATGGAAAATTAACTGTATGCTAATTTTCTTGTTATTACTTAGCAGTCTCAATAATGGCCTCTCATTTTAATGTGCTTCTCCTTTAGTTGACATAAAAAGGGAAGAACATCTTTTTATTTATTTAAATGTCTCTTTTATCCACTTACAACATATTGGAACAGATTTGCTTTTATCACTCTTTTACTGAACATTTTTGTCCTTAATGAGTGTTTTCTTTCCTTTTACCCGTATTTTTGGTTCCCCATTACTGTGGGTATATTTAAGCAGGAGCCTCATACATAATGCTGTGTCTTACACAGAGGAAATAGAATATTTGATAGACCTCAGAAGGTTGGTATCTCCCTTGTGAGGAAAAGCTCTCTGCCCATGTCATGCCGGCTTGCAGTCACTGACTAGAAAGCACTATCGTTTCCAAAATAACTGCAGGACTGGACCAAGATCATGAAGGCTACCTATTTCCCTGTCCTTCGGCTCACTGGTAGGAATTAGTCTAAATTACAGGGGGTTTTTTAATGGTTTTTTTTTTTTAATTAAAGTTTACTGGGGTGACAATTGTTAGTAAAGTTACATAGATTTCAGGTGTATAGTTCTGTAATACATCATCTATATATCATATTGTGCACCACCCAGAGTCAGTTCTCCTTCCATCAGCATATATTTGATCCCCTTTACCCTCATCTACCAGCCCCCTCCCCACTTACATTTCAAATTTAATTTTTCCATATGAACAATCTTATAATATGGGTTGCATTTTTTATCATAACTTTTATAATTACCACAATAACATCCATAATTATTTAGTCTGTCATAGCTGATAAATTTGTACATTATAAATATAAAACAAAAGTGTGGTTTATGCTTGGATATACATGGTAGGTGTATATAAACCTATTAGAGATGACAACTAAAGAGCAAACTGAAAAGTAACATGAGCAAACAATTTTGTTTGAAGTTATACGAATATATATATATATACACATACTGAGATGATGAGGAATAAGAAATCAGTCATTTAGATTGGGCTGCAGCCAGACTGTCCAGAATCTCCACTTGGTCAGAGGAATCTCTTTTTCTCCCATAATCATATAGCACATTGTTGGTCTCTTACTACATTTATCACCTTCTGCCTCAGTGCCAAGTTAATATACCTACATTTATGAGCTTAGGAGTCACTGTTTCTGTTTAATATTTTTTGTTGAGAGGGAAATTGAAATCCTTGGAAAGAAGGTTTGGTAAGAATTGAGATTCAAACCAGATGAAAGGAAGAAGGTGAAGAGACAGTAGGATCGCACCAATCCGTACTTATTGGCTACTAGGCTATACTCCCTAAGTCAACTTCAGACATACAGGTCCTGAGCTCTCCTACCCCCACAAATTGCCAGTTTGATATACGCCAGATTAATGGTTCTCAAACTGCTATGCCTCAGAATCACCTTGGGCGCTTATGTGAAAATACCCATGCCCCACACTTGTGTTTATTGCAGCATTATTTACAGTAGCCATGAAATGGAAACAACCTAAGTGTCCATTGACAGGTGAATGGATAATGATGTGCTTTGTGTGTGTGTGTGTGTGTGTGTGTGTGTGTGTACATAATAGAATACTACTTGGTATAAAAAGGTGAAATCCTGCCACTTGTTACAATATGGATGGATATTGAGGGTCTATGCTAAGTGAAGTAAGTCAGAAGTAAAAATACAAATACTATGTGATTTCACTTACATACGAAATATTTATAAAAATGAAGAAACAAACCAAGAAACAATTCATAGAGGCAGACAACATATCAGTGGTTATCAGGGAAAGTAAAGGGGGTCAATTGCATGGTGACGGATGGAAACTTTTGGTGGTGAACACAACGTAGTATACTCGTATACAAATGTCGAATTATAATGTATTCCTGAAACTTATATAATTTTATAAATAAAATATTTTATCTAAATTTAAAAAAAGAGACAATGCCCAAACCCTACCCTAAACACGCTAATTTTTGGCACATGCTCTATTATATTTCTGATCGCGTTTTTTGTAGAAGCCAGAGTTAATCGAATTTTGTTAGAGAATGATCTTCCAGCCTAATTAGAGGAATAACGTATCTACTTCAGACCCCTTGATTTCTGAATATAAACTTCCAGTTGACTTGGCTGTATAGCAGTCTATAAGCCATTATGCATAGCTGCGTGAAACCAACGGGAATCAACTTTACAATAGTGATATTCCCCCCCAAACTTCTCACATTAGTTTTATTGGATATTCTCGGTAATGATTATGATTTTTCTGAGACAGAGCTCCCAAAAACTTCAATAGATATGTCAGGAATAAGACTAAAGAAGGTAGCAACTAACAACAGTAGAGTAGTGATTTGGGGGAGAAGCCATGTTGAAAAACTCAAAGTCGACTCTCATTATTCACCGTAGTTATTTTCTATACATTTACCATGAACACTGAATCCATGCTTCTAGGAGAAATATAGGGATTAGGTTCCTGTGAGCTCATGGTCCCAGCATTTTCATCAGTCAGTACATATTCTTGTTTTATACGTATTCTGTCTAAAGACACTTTAATATATATTGTTGATTTATTAAAATTGAACTCATACCCAACAGCACTCTAACTTGTGCCTGGACCGAGCTTAACTAGCACATGGACTTTATCTGGAAGGCACATCAGCCTTCTTGAGCTTAGTCACACTAGACAGCATCTCAACTCTATGCTTAGGGACCATTTTACACAGCAATCACCTGGCACTAAATGACCACAAAAAGGACGCTGGTTCACAATATGAGAGCTGAAACAAGACATTTGGAAACATGCCAAAGCATTAGAAATCTCTGATGTTCCGACCTCAGCTGGGAATGTGTGCGTTGGACAGCTTGATGTTTTCACCACTCTATCTGTGCATGTATTTCAATGACTGAAAAGGCATCACAAGAATTGATGTGGGGGTTACAAATAAGTTATACTAAGTAGATAGATTTGCTGATAGGGAATCCACAAATAATGAGGATCAGCTGTATTTTGAAACTATATTAAAAGTATATAGTTGTTCCATAGAACCTGTAAGTCTTTATGATAAAGATTGAAGAAGGAAAAGCTCAGGCAAAGGAAACTGGGTCAAAAGAAAAAGTGTAACCTACTACTCCTGGCATGGCTCACGCATGCAATTTTTCTATTTCTTCCTCTTTAGATGGAAGTAAAAGGGCTACACATTCCTTGAAGACAGGGGCCATCTTGTTCAAAATTGAATCCCCAGCACGTAGTGCAATGCAGGTATCAATAAATGTTTACTGGATAAAGGACTGAAACAGGAGCAGCTGTACTGAGGTGTTTACTATTCTCCCAAGGCAGACCTGACCCCTGAAAGCAAGGAGAAATGCTCTCTTCTCGAACAGTGTAGTTTGGGGTGCTTCTCCAACTACCAGAATTTCGGCTTATCCCTTAAGGTCTAACTAAAGACTCCCTCCTCTGTGACTCCTCAAAAGCCTCCAGTTACAATTCAAGGCTTCTCTCTTCCTACGCATTTCCTTTGACCTTGGTTATGACGTGCACCTCCCTCTTCCCTGTTAGTTGTACCCATGCTTTTCCCCATTAGTCCAAGCTCCTTGAGCCTGCTCAGCTTTGTACCCCCCCCCCGGGGGGCATCTGGCCCAGCGCCTTGCTCCAAGGGGTGTGCCACAGCTATTTGTTATTGTTAATGGGCACAGTTAGTACCCAACACTACAACTCGTGCATCACAATGAAAGCTTTCACTATTTAATATATTTCTAGAAACTGCATCTTAATGCAGAGGGATATTTTGTCATTACGGAAAAGCATTATAATTGGAGGATTACTCATCAAATACAACTCACGTGATAATTAAATTCTAAAATCAAAAACTCAACATCAAATTTATATGAATATTTAAAATCGTAAAATTGTGCTCCTGGAAACAGAATTTTAGCAGTAGTCGAAACCTGAAAGAGCTGGCTAGTCCAGTGGTTTGTAAACTCTGCAGAGACCTATCCCTCGGAGCTCTGGTGGGTGCGGCTAGGGAGGCAAGGTTTTCCAGGCCACCAAACCTTGCTTCACATAGAGGAATGCTACCTTTTAGTGTTTATACATGAGGCTTTCAAAGTTGTACTGAAAAATTGTTTTGCTGTGAAATCACTTTGAAAAACAGGATTGTAACCTTTAGGCTACTTCTGTAACCTTGGTGACTGGGCCTCCATTTCCTCATCTGTAAAATACGAGAGTGGTGCTATGCTATTTCATGCTTTCAATTCTGAGCCCCACCTGTCCATTTTCAAGTAAAACACAGACCCCAAGAGAAGTGGCTTCCTCAGGCCACGAAAAGAGTTAATGAAAGAACCAAGACTAGAATTGAACCATCAACACTAATTGTTTTTTCTCTCTGTCTCTTTTTTTAAAATTCCTACGCAGTGGGTATAAACAAATTATGGATATTAATTATATGGAAAAGGTAGATGTCAGGAGTTACATAAACAGCGTGTGAAAACAGAGCTATACTGTATCATAAATTTGCCTCATTTAAAGCTGGTGTGCTGGCTACAATAAACACTAATTGAACACTTGCCTAATTTTACATTCGTTCTTCAGGTTTATAGAAATATTGGGGTGAATTGTTTGCATGTCCCATTTCTCTTCTACAAGCTGTTGATGAGAGTTTTTCTTACTGGCAAATCTCCATGGAATCAGTGACAGCATTTAAAATCATTCCATTAGTCATCCGTTTCACGTTTATGTTTCACTGCTTTTGAATTTAAAAGCCTCACTAAGAAGTGAGGTTTGGGGAAGCAGGATTCTCTACGTTCTGGTCCTTTCATTCATGTCCTTTGTTTTGCTCCTCTTCCTCTCTTTATCCCCTCCTCTCCAAATAAAGGGGATCTATGAAGAGGAAACGAAGTCATAAAACACCTGTCTGAGGGGTGTGTGTGGACAGGAGGGAAAGATGGGTAGTCATGCTCCTTGGCCTTACTTGGTGGGGGGCTGCTTATATGGGCTGATGGCTCTCTAGCTTTGGGGGCTTTTTTGTTTAAAGATAAAACAAAACAGCTCACAGAGACACCTCCTTCTTCCCCCTCTTCTGCCTCCTTGAGTAACTACCCATAAGGCGCATTGCTGCTGAGACCATGGAATGAGTGAGTAAAGGTGTTCAGAAGTGAAGTATTGGTCCTAATTCAATAAGTGTGCTTTTACAAATAAGTGTTAAAACTGGGATTCATAAGATTTGAACACAAATGAAGTTAAGCCATCTTTGTATCGTGCACCTTTGGATATGCCAGTTGCAGTAATGCAACAATACAGTAGGAAAGATGGCAGGGACAGTGTTGAACCTAGTTAAGACAAACTTTCTGAGGACATCACAGCATCCGTTTCACATGAACAGACTATTAAAAGCAGGTTTGGTAAATCCTGCATGTGGCAATATGTTATTACTCCTTTGTCAAGGTCACATTGTAATTAAATGTAAAAAGTAATTAAAAGTAACATTGACTTCATGGTATATAATTCAGTCTGACTTCTCTCTCAACCTCAGGAGTAGTTCAAATTCTAATTAGAGCCATTATGTTTCTTTTAATTCAGTAGTTTTACATAAGTTTTATACATATATTTATGGTGAGATGCTTGTCTTGCCATGGGTAAAGAGATAGAAGTAGTGCTTAGACCATGTAAAGAATAAAGCATCTTTTAATTTTATGGCTGTGTTTTTAATTTACTTCAAAAGTCTGGGGGAAAAAACTGAAGAAATTTAGTTATAATTGATGCTTTTTGAGTAAGGTTTTGATGGTTTTCTTTGCTTCTTGCTCTATGGGGTTGAAAGCAGGTAAACTGTTCTATAGTCTGAATTTGTCCTTGAATTTGAATTTTCCATATGTTTGTACTTTTTCCCCAAACACATTTTTTTATTATTAATTTCAGGTGCACAAAACTATGTAATAGCTAGACATTTATCATTTATATCCCTTACACTCTGATATCACACACAGCCATTACATTTCCACTGCCTCTATTCCTAATGCTGTACTCTGCTTCTTGTAACTATATATATATAGTTGTAACTATATAACTATATATGTATATATAGCTGTAACTATATAACTATGTAACGGTATAACTGTAACTATATAACTATATATGTATATATAGTAACTATATATGTAGTTGTATATATATATATAACTTGTAACTATATATAGTTGCAACTATATATACTTGTAACTATATATATATAACTATATTTATCTTTTGTAACTATATATATAGTTGTAACTATATATATGTATATAGTTGTGTATATATATATATATATATATATAACGTAACTATATATATATAGTTGTAACTATATATATACTGGTAACTATATATATATTTATCTCTGCTTTTTGTAACTATATATATATATATATATATTTATAAACTTGTAGTTGACATTCATTATTGTTCACCTTCAGGTGTACAGTGCAGTGATCAGGCATCTACATCATCCCTGAGGTGGTCTCCCTAACGAGACAAGTGTCCATCGGATACCCTACGAAATCTTTGCAACATTATTGATTACATTCCCCAAATTGACTTTCGTATCCCCGTGGCCATCTTGTGGTTACTGACTGTGCTTTCTAATCCCTCACCTTCCCCCTTATCCCCACCCATCTAGCAACCCTTAGTTTTTCCTCTATGTCTCTGAGACAGTTTCTGATTAGTTCATTCATTTATTTTTTTCTTTAGATTCCCCATAAAAGTGAGATCATATGATATTTGTCTTTCTCTGTCTGACTTATTTCACTTAACATAATGTTTTCTAGGTCCATCCATGATGCCCCCAAACACATTTTAATTGAATCAGATCATCTTCACTGGTAGAGAAAAATCAAGGTGTTATTGGTTCTTTTGTTGTTCTATGAAATTGGGTCACTTTCTATCGCATCTACCGTTCACCACTAAGTACTCTTATTCATTAATTCTTTTTATAATATGCTTGATTTAATGCTATATAGCTGGTAATAGCATCACATAATTGTGGTCCAGAAAAGCACAATATCTTTCTAAAATCTTTGATAAGGAATGTAATACTTATTTAAAGATACTCAGTGTCAAATCTCGCTGAAGAATGATCTTGCAGAAATCTGATTGTGAAGGGGGAAACAAAAAGGCAAAACAAGCTTCGGTAGAGATTAAGACAGGGAAAACAGTGGTTACTCAAACAAGTTAAGACAGAAAGAGAAGGTTGTATTCCTTTTCTTTCATTTTGTTTTTTGAGTTTTGTTTGTTTAAATAATTAGATACGGTATATCCCTTTCATTTGTATATAATTCAGAACTTTAACATGGTAACAAAAATTTATATTTTTATGTGAATCTTATGAAATGGATCTGTTCCATAACATGTAATTATCTGTAAAAAAACATTTGTTGTCTATTTTATGCAACATTGGGTTGACTTATACAATACTGTCTTATATCAAACACCATTTTCCCACAGTATAATTTGGAATTAATGTTCATATTCTGCAAGAACCATCTAACAGTATAATCTGGTACCACTAAAAGTGCTTATTTATTTGTTTTCCTCATGGAGGTACCATTTATACAGCAGATACTCTGAACAAATTTCATGGAAGATTTAAAGAACTTTCAGATTCAAAATTTTACATATAGTTGAGTATCACAATGAAAATAGAGTATACTAAAAAAATTACAAAGGAAAAATGCAATGTTGAAAGGTAAATTTAGAACTTAAGTAATACGCCATATAGTATTAGTAGATTATTTCAAAACTGACTTCTTACACACACCTGAAAGCTGACTTTATTTATAGAGTGCTTAAACATTCTGGAGAACTATTAGTTTATTTATGTTTGGAACAGGCATGCTCTCTCCTCATTCAGCAAGTTGGTGGGTTTTCAGCGTGTGAATATTATCTGTGTTGTCTTCTCCACTTTTTGACTTGCTTATTTTTTTCCTTCTTCTTTCCAACAGTCAGTCCATAAGGACAAGTCCAAGGATTTTAAATGGGGCTCAGACTCTATGACACAGTAAGTAACTTTTCTTCCTAAAGAATTTGCAGTGATAGATATTTGGGATTTTTTATTAAGGACAATTTCTCAATTTCCCTTTTCATAATATCACTATAAGTTAAATTTCAGATAATTGATTTTTAAGAGTTTAGCTAGTTTGTGGAGAATATTTTAATGGTTGGACTTTATTTAGGATGTGTATGACAAAGAAGAAATAATATTAAACAAAAGAAAAATAGCACTAAATTTTTGTTTTTATTGACCCATTTTGTCATTTATTTCTGCTTGAGTAACATTTTGAAATGACATTAACTAAAAACAGGTACATTATGTGGTAAAAAAAAAAAAATTACGAAATGCCTATTTTGGGGGCATTTAAGGAAAAAAAGCTAACACCCAGAACGTTATCATTGTATATTTTCTCCAAGTACCTAATATATTTGAACTGTTTATTTTGAGGTATTTATTTTAAAAGATCTTTAGGAACTTTCTGTGTTTTTGTTGGGTGCTTGCTGTGTCATTTAATATGTAAATAGAAAAATCCCTCTTTCACCTCAAAAAAAATTACATCAAAAACATGCTCAAAATATTTCTCAATTTTTATCATTGCAGATCATTTTGTACCTTACTTTAAGTCCAAACTTTACATTCACACATCACTAGCAAACCATCACATGACTGTGGTGGCCTTGAACGGCTCAGCTCCGATGTCTGCCCTGCCCTCCCATCCTGCTACCGTCATCCCCACTCGCACATGAGCCCATGCTTGCAGCTTGTGCGCACAGATAACCCCCGCTGAATTTCCATCAGGAAAAGCTTTGTGCCCGTTAACCCTGCTGTACACTTTGACATTTGAAAAATACTGTGATCAGATTCTGAAACTTATGACAATCTGAATTACAAGAATTATCAAATGAAACTGCATCATTTCACAAGATACTTCATTCTACAGATAAAAAGATAAATACAAGTTTTAAATGGTGTTTAAGAGTCACAGAATCATGACCTAGACGATACTTTAGAAATTTTCCTGTTATCACCTCTGTTTTATAGTCAAGAAAACTAAGAGGAAAGTCCTTGTGCCAGTTGCACAGGGCACATTTATGTCAGCTCTTGGACAAGACCTACATCTCCTGATCCCAGACTAGTGTGTGTGTGTGTGTGTGTGTGTGTTAAACTACAGTCAGTGTTGTCAGGCTCCTTGGTAAGGTACCATTTTGCTGCAAGTTAAATTTTTTTTTTCTGAGAAACTTTGTTAATGGTTATCTAACTATATATAGCACTGTATTGCTTCAGAGCACACTTACTCACATTATGACATTTGATAGCAGTGAGAGCCATTGCCCTGGGACAGATGTACACCAGTATTTTGACCCCTTTTACATATGGAGAAACAAGATCTGAGAGGTTGCGACTTGTTTCAAGTCCCTGCAAGTAGTAAGTGGCAGACCCAGTACCAGAACACACGTCGTCTGTTTTCTAATCTACCATTTATCCCATGTTGTCCCTCTTATCTGTCAAAAGGTGCAAACACATATCCCAGATCTTTACATTTTTTGTTTTTGTTGTATCTGCCAGGTACGTTTTCAGTTCCAGTCTCTGAATAATTGAAATTTTGCAAAATACAGTCTCTGACCCTAAGGAGTTTATACTCAACCACAGATTACATATTTTTTTAAAAAGATGAACAATGAGAACAAACTGTATTTCAACAAACAAAAAAAATGATCATATTTAATACATGATGGGAACATGCTTTCAGTGTCTTTGAACATGTTTTATAAAACATTTTAAACTTTTTACCTAATACGGAAATGAAAGACTCTGTAGTCATTCTGACTACATTGGATACCTGTTTGCCGATGATTCAGAGATCCATGCCATACTCTCCAGATTCACATTCAAAACACCTCACGAACATCCCAGCCAGCCTCTCAAGGATGTCGGGGCAGCGTGGTTTCTCCTTTTGACCTTAAGAATAAAGCTCTTAAGCTTCTGAAAATAAATTTTCATGAAATCAGATATGTCTAAATGCTCAAATTTGTCAAAGCCTTTGGGTTTTCCCTATACTTGTAGTTTCTTAGAAGTAAGTACGAATTATAATACATCTCTCACGACTGGAAAATTGTAGGCACTTGGAAGGTGGAAATACTACATATAACCCGGTCTGTATAAAGAAAAGTCATCTCTTTATTTGTTTAATTTACTTAAGTGAGTCCTGTTATACCCAAGTAAGTGGACAGAGACTAAGTTTTTTGTTTCTTTTCAGCCTTGCCATTCAATTTGCAACATTTGCTTATTAGTTGGTTAACCAAAATACATAAATGAGCCACTTAGGACTGCCTCTTACCACTTTCCACTTGAATCTCTAGTTTTTGTTTTTGTTTTTTAGGAATGTCAATCACTTCTGTGCACACAATTTACATACATTTTAGTAAAACTACACTCTCTTTTTAAGACATCAAGAAGAAACTTCTATAGGTTGATTTAACAAAGACATGTTCTTGAATGTCTTAAACTTTCCCCTTTTGTACCTCGTACCGCTATGATGTTACTGTCTGCTGCCCAAGTTAGAGTTTGTAATGAAGCTTCTATAAGTATGTGGTAATCCTTGTAAGTATTGTTAGTGTTCCCTAGTACCGATATGTTCTCTCATGAGTTCGTTGGGGTTTTTTAAAACATAGAATTCTTTATTTTATTTTTTATTTATTTTTATTTATTAATTTTTTTTTCAAGGGTGCAGCCCACAGTGGCCTATACAGGGATCGAACCAGCAACTTGGTGTTACTAGCACCACACTCTAACCAACTGAGCTAACCGGCTACCCTAGAATTCTTTATTAACAGTGTTGGTCAGAGAGAAGTTAATTTACATGGTCAGTCATCCTGGAGTCCTTTATTTATAAACACTCAAATGTAAATAAATGAATTAATGAAATCTCTTACTAATATAGTGTAGCCATGAAAGTTAATTCCAACTATCCTATCACTTCTCCACTATATATTTTTTCATCCTTATAATAATCCTATTCCAGACTCCTTCAATTTCTTCTTGTGTACATGAGAAGGGGGTAGTTCACCTTTTTTCCCTAAAATACCCCGTTACTTGCAACTTTTTTTGAGTTCTCACTTTGATTATCCATTTTTCAGCCTTTTTCTCACCCTCTCCACCCCACCCCCATTGCTGAAATCAAAACCATCTATTGTCAGGTGTGTGATATCACAATGTTTGTTATATATTCTTAAATACATTCTTTCTCAGATACTTGATTTGTAAACATTTTCTCCCAGTCTCTGTTTTGCCTTTTTATCCTCTTTTTAAATAATGATTTCCAAAGAGCAAACTTTTTTTAATTCTATTGAAATCCAGTTTATCGATTATTTTTCTTTTATGAATAATGCTTTAGTGTAATAGCTAAGAAACCTTTCCCCATAGTCACAATGGTTTTCTCCTATATTTTTCTGTGAAAGTTTTATAAGTTCAGGTTTTATATTTAAGCCTGTGATCTGTTTTGTATATAGTATGAGGTTTGGATCAGAGGGGTTTGTTTTGTTTTGTTTTGTTTTGTTTTGTCTAACCTGCAATTGGATATCCAGTTGTTATAGCACCATTTGTTGAAAAACAATCCTGCCTCTCAGCTAAATGGCGTTTTGAACCTTTGTTGGAAATCATTTGTCAATATATGTGTGAGTCTCTTTCTGGGCTCTATTCTGATCTATTGATCTACTTCTCTGTCTTTGCATCAGTAATACACTGTCCTGATTATTGTAGTTCTGTAATGTCTTGGAATCAGATATTATTAGTCCTCTAACTTTGTCCTTTTTTTTAAAAGTTATTTAGCTATTCAAGGTCTTTTGTTTGTCCACATGAATTTTGGGGTGAGCTTGTCAATTCTACAAAGCCTGCTGAAATTCCAATTAGTATTGCCTTGAATCCACAGATGAGTTTGGGGAGAATTGACATGTTAAGAGTATTCAGTCACCTAACTCATTAACATGATATACTTGTCCATTTATGTAGGTCTTTAATTTCTCTCAGCACTGTTTTTAGTTTTCAGTTATAACTCTTGCACATATTTGGCTGATTTATTTCTGCATATTTGATATATAAATGGTATTTTTCAATTTCAATTTACAATTGGTTGTTGCTAATTTATAGATTGTTGTATGTTGACTTTTTATCATGCCACCTTTCTAAACTTTGTTAGTTTTAATAGCTTTTTAGTAGATTTCACCAAATTTTATATAGATATAGTCAAGCAAATAAAGAGTAGTTTAATTTCTCCCTTCCCAATCTGGATGCCTTTTATTTATTTTTCCTTTGCCTTTATTGCAGTGGCTAGAACCTCCAGTATAACATTAAATAGAAATATAATAATTAGAGTAGCCATTGTCTTCTTCCTGATCCTATGGGAAATAAGTGGGAACGCATTCAATCTTTTTTTTTCACTATTAATTATGATTTCATAGGTTTTTATTTTTGTTTTTATAAATGCCGTTTTTTGGATAGTTTCCTCCATTTTCTAGTTTGCTGAGTGCTTATGTCAGGAATGGATGTTGGATTTTTGTCAAATGCTTTTTTTTGCATTTATCAAGATAATTCTGTGATTTTTCATTTTTCATCTGTGAACATGGTAAATTACACTAAGTTTTCAAATGTTAAAACAATTTTTCATTCTTAGGATAAACCCCACTTACCAATTTTTAAGAAGCCTGCTTTTATAAATTGGTGGGCTTTTTATTTAGAACTTTTTTGCATTCTATTTATGAGGAACATGGGTCTATAGTTTTCTTGTGATGTCTGATTTTGGTACCTGGATAAACTAGCCTCCTGTGATGAGTTGGGAAGAATTCCTATCCCTTCAGTTTTCTGGAATAGTTTGTATAGATTTTGTATTACTTCTTCCTTTTGTGATTTCTCTTTCTTTATTGATATTCTCTATTTGGTAAGACACTGTTCTCATACTTTCCTCGAGTTCTTTAAATATGGTTTCCTTTAGTTCTTTGAACATATTTACAGTAGTGGATTTCAAGTCTTTGTCTAGAAAGTCCAAAGTCTAGGCTTCCTTAAAGACAGTTTCTGCTTTTTTCCCCCTCTGTATTCTTCATACTTCTCTTGTGTCTTTGCATGTTTTGTAATCTTTTGTTGAAAATTTGACATTTTAACTGATATAATGTGACAACTCTGGCAATTGGATTCTTTCCTCTCCCTAGGGTTTATTGTTCTTGCTAGTTATTGTAGTTGTTCTTGTTAAGTGACTTCTCTGAGCAAATTCTATATTCTGTAATTATAATATTTTGCCACTGAAATCTCTCAAGGTAAAATTAGTCATCAGCTAGGAATTGCATGAAGCTGGAACCAGTAAGTGTCCCAGACTTGCTAAGGGGCTTTGTATGTTGTGCACACTTTTAACACTCAGCCAGGCAATTAACAACTCTATCTTAGCCTTCACTTCCTGCTTGCACAGAGTGTAAGGTCAGCCAGAGGTGAGAGCTTAAGGCCTCAGGTGACAGCTTTAGGCCTTCTCGGGTCACTCCTATGCATGCACACAGCCCTGTACATGTGTGTGACCCTCTAGACTCCCAGGATATGTCAGAAGCTTTTCACAACTTCTGTGGACACCTTATTCCCCCAGGTTTTCCTTTTCAACTTATTCACTTACTGTTATTCACCACTCAGGTAGCTATGAAGTTAATTATAATTGTTTTCAACAAATGCTTCCCAGGGAAAAGCAAGACATTAGAGAGGTCAAGTATAGATGGCCTTACAAGTGGTGTCTTCCAGGGAACCACCAGGAAGGTCAAATAATGAGTTCTGTAGGAATGAGGCTTTGGAAGAGCTCTAATGCTGTTATTCTGTTCCCGCCAGTGGCTGCCAGGCTGCTGGCTTTCACCATAAATGCAAGCCGTTCTTTTTTTAAGGCCACCATAGAGCTGGACAGGGGGGGATGGGATTAGATCACGTTAAAAAGCCACAAAGTTCAGTGTTCTTACAAGAGTCAACCTTTTTTCTTTTCTTTCCTTTATTTATTCATTCATTCATTCATTCATTTATTGAATAGACATTCCCGGATTGCTACAAGCTTTTGGCTAATTTACAGAATTCTGAAAAAGTGAATTGTAACCATATTTGCCAGTTTTCTCATAGCTTATTCGAGGAAGAGAATTCTCAGAAGTCCTTAGTCCACCATTTTCGCTGATGTCACTCTATCTCTTCTTCAGATATTGGATGGACTCACCAGTGAGGCTATCTGGGCCTGGAATTTTCTTTTTTAGATTTTTAACTACAAATTTAATGTTTTAAATACAAGTAGAGCTATTAAGGTTATTTACTTCTTCTTGTATAAGCTTTGATAGTTTATGTCTTTCAAAGAGTTTGTCCATTTCATGCAAGTTGAATTTATTCATGCATAAATTCAATGCATAAATTTATTCATGCATAAAGTTGTTCATAATATTCCCTCATCTTTTTAATGTTGATAGAATCTGAAGTAATATTGCCTTTTAACTCCTGCAGTGGATTTTTTTTCCCTAGTCTGGCTAATGGTTTATCAATTTTACTGATCTCAAAAAACCAGCTTTTTGCTTCATTGACTTCTGTTTATTGTTTATCTGTTTTCTATTTCGTTGATTGCCATTCTCATATTTATTTCTACTTATTTTGAGTTTAATTTGTTCCTCTATTTTTATTTTTTTTAAGTGGAAACTGGTCATTCATCTGACAAATTTCTTCTCCTCTAATCTAAATATTTAGTGCCATTAATTTCCCAATATGTACTGCTTTTATGATATTCCACCAATTTTGGTATGTTGTGGTTTCATTTTCATTTCTAAACACTTTCTAATTTCCATTTGGATTTCTTCTTTGACTTACTAGTTATTTAAAAGTTAGTTATTTAACTTCCAATATTTAAGGATTTTTCCAGAGATATTTCTGTCATTGATTTCTAATTTTATAATTTCACTGTGGTCAGAGAACATACGTTGTATGATCTGAATTCTTTTAAATTTATTAAGAATTGTTTCATGATCCTTAATATAGTCTCTCTTGATAAGTTTTAAGGACCCTTGTGTATTAGGCACTTGTCAACTGAAGTATTCTTTTATAAATAAATTAGATCACATGAGCTTGATGGTGTTGTATATGTCTTATGTTGACTTACTGATTTTCTATCTACCTATTTTATCAATTATTGGAACTTGGGTATTGAAATCTGCAACTAATATTTAGGCTTGTTTTTTTCTTGTTATAGTTCTGTTAGTTTTTGTGTCATATACTTTGAAGCTCTGTGTTAGGAGCCCATATATTTAGGATCGTTATGTCCTCTTGACACACTTATTATTATTAAATGGTTGTTTATTTCTGGTAATATTCTTCTGCAGTTTACTTGGCTTAATATTAATAAAGTCACTTCAGCTTTCTTTTAATAGAATTAGAATGGTATATATTTTTTTTATACCTTAAATATAAAGACAAAAATAAGTAAAAGTTAAAGTATGTTTCTTATAAGCAACATAGAGTTCATACTTTTTTTTAATCCAATATGATTAAATTTATATAGGGTAATTAGACATTCTAATTTAATATGATTATATGGTAGAATTTTAATCTGTCATTGCTTTTTATTTTCTATTTATCCTATCAATTTAATTTCCTTTTTTGTCTTTTTCTGCTTTCTTTTAGATTTAGTATTTTTTTATCCATTTTATTGTTTGTTACCTTATTATTTATACTTATTTTCCTGTTTTAGTGATTTTTTTTTTTAGGGTTTATAATACAAATCTTTATCACACAGTATATCTTCAAGAGCTTTAAAATAATATACTTCCATTTCTTCTCTCCTGACCTTCATGCTTCTATAATCATATATTTTATTTTTATATATGTTATAAGCCCCTCACGTACATTCTTATTTTTCCTTAAACTGTCATTTTTTGAAGAGATGGAAAATATGAAAGTCTTCCACACTTGCCCATGTTGTTACCATTTCCAGTGTTTTTCATTCCTTTGTATAGACCCATATTTCCATCTGTGGTTTTGCTTCTGCCTGAAGAACTCCCTTTAACATTTCTTGTAGGGTTAGCCAGCTAAAAATGAATACCTTCACTTTTTGCATGTCTGAAAAGGTCTACTTCACCTTAGTATTTGAAAGCTGTTTTCATTTGGTATACAATTCTGTGTAGAAAGATTTGCATTTTTTTCTGGCACTTTAAAGATGCTGCTCCAGTGTCTTTTCTCACTTGCATTTTTTCCCCAACAAGAAATAGGCTGTTATACTTATCCGTATTCCTCTGTGTATCACCTGTTTTCTCCACTTTGGCTACTTTTAAGATTTCTGTTTAGCACTGGTTTTGAGTAATTTGATTATGATGTGCCTTGTTGTAACTTTCTTCATGTTTCTTGTGGTTGGTTAAACTTAGATCTGTATGTTTATAGATTACATCAAATTTGGAACATTTGGGGCCACTTTTTCTTCTGCTTTTTTTCCCTGTACCCCATTGTTTCTCTACTCTTCTTTGAAGATTCCTCTTACATGTATATTAGGCCATGTGAAGATGTCCCATAGCTCATTAATTATTTAGTGATTTGGTTTTTTTTTTTTAATTCTTTTTTTCTCTGTGTATTTCATTTTGGATAGTTTCTACCGCTATGTCTTTCAAGTTCTCGAACCTTCTCTCTGCAATGTCTAATCTGCCTTTAATTTCATCTGGTATGTTTTTCATCTCAGGCATTTTAATTTTCAACTGTAGAAATTCAGTCCGGGTGTTCTGTATATCTTCCACATGTCTACTTAACCTTTAGAGCAGGTGGAATACAGTTATAATAAGGATTGTAATGTCTTTGTCTGATAATTCCAACATTTGTGTCAGTTCTGGGTTGGTTTCATTTTTTTGTTTTTATTATGGGTTGTACGGGAGGTGCCAAAAAAATGTATACAAGTGGACACTTTGGTCAACTTTGCACAAGCAGTTCACCATAATCAGAAGTGTCTGGATGCTGATGATAACCACTTTGAGCACCTCTTGTAATTGCAGAAGTCAAACGTGACTCGTATTCATCTTTTGTTATCAGTATTTTATTGAGTATTACAATTTTAATAGTTTTTTCCCTTTCTTAAAATGTGTATACATTTTTTTGGCACCCTCTATATTTCCTATTTCTTTGCCTCAGTAGTAAATTTTTATTGGATGCCACACACTGAAAATTTTATCTTGTGGCTGCTAGATACTTTTTGATTCCTGTAAATATTCTTAAACTCTGTTCTAGAATGTAGTTAAGCTAGTTAGAAACAGTGTGATTCTTTTAGATCTTCCTTTTGAGATTTGTGAGCTGGGACTGGATCCATCTTTAGTCGAGGTCTACTCATTCCTCACTACTGACACAGATCCTTTCTCTATTAGGTGCCCACTCAGTGGTGAGGTCTTCCATCCTGCCTGATGGGAAGAGGCACTGTTGCTGGCCTCGGCTCATTTCCTCATATGCATGCACTCATCAGTACTTTGCTGAATACTTGAAGGGAGCCCTTTGCAGGTCTTCATGTTCTCTCTCAATGAGATTGTCTCATCTCTGGCACTCTGTGAACTCGACCCACCTTGGTGTCTCCCTGCACTCCCAGCTCTCACTCAGGGAGTCACCACGCTTCACGTAGGTTTCCTCTCCCTGTGCCATGGCCTGGAAACTCTCAAAGTAATAAGCTGGGCCATCATCAGGCTCATCTCATTCATTTTCTATATCTTAGGGATCACTATTCTTTGTTGCCTGTGATTCAGTATCTTAAAATCTATTGGTTAGTATATTTTGTCTAGTTTGTTATTGTTGTTATTTCAAGCAAGAGGTAAATCTGGTCCCTGTTGATTCATCTTGGCTTCATGCAAAAGTTCAGGCACTGTATGTATTTTCAAGATAGCTTTCTGTTAGATTGCATATAGATTATGGTAGAGAAACAGTGGAGAGGATCATGCAGTCTGATTTTCCTACATTGGTCAGGGAAAGCCAAAGATGTATGTAAGGCAGCATTTAAGTCTTAAAGACCATGCAGAAACAAAGACCATGCAGAAACAGAGTGAACAAAAAGAGAAGGACCTAGTCAGAAGGATTGCAGGAGCTAAGGCACAAAGGTATGTAAGTGCCTGAGATACCCTGAGACCAGGAGGGTGCTCTGTGGCTGAAACAGAGGTTGAAAACTAGGGCCTGCCAGCAAGATTTAGTCCTGGTATCTTCATTTGTATCCACTGTGTATGTGTGTAATTTTATTAGCTGTCCAAATATAAAAAGGTATCACTTAAATACAGATTTCTGAGTTTTCTTAAAATAATCAGAAGTTCTGGACTACACTCCACATTCATCCGTGGCATCCGTAGGCTGGGGCTGAAACAGTAGATCGTCTCCCTTAGATGGGTCATCCGCTCTCCAGTTTGACACAGTCCTGTTTTGTTATCCCTGGCTTGTTTCCCTCATTCACTGTGGCCTCCCCAGACATTTGAGTTTTTATATTAATGTTAGAGCATAGGTTCCCTGGAGATAGGCTGAAAGGGTAGACTTCAGACAGATTAGGTTATAAATTAACAGTCCTTTTTTCAGAGCTCAACCTTTCCCTTCTCTCTCATCTTTCAATTCCTTTCTTAAATATACTTTGTTCTTTCATCTTCATAATTTCTGACCTTTTCCTTCTCCGTCATCTGACTTCATTTTACTTTTACTTAGACATCTCCATTTTAATCTTCTCAGGCTGTCATAACAGCACTACAGCCTTGATGGCTTAAACAATAGAAATTTATTTTTTCACGGTTCTAGAGGCTGGAAGTTCAAATCAAGGTTCCGGCAGGTTTGCAGGTGCCTGCCTTCTTGCTGTGTCCTCACTTGTCCTTTCCTTGGTGCATGTGTAAAGAGAAAGAGTTCTCCAGTGTCTCTTCCTCCTTTTATAAGATACCATTCCTGTAGATAAGGACCTCACCCTTCTGACCTAACTTAACCTTAATTACCTCCTTAAAGGTCCTGTTTCCAAATATATTCACTTTGGGACTTAGGGCTTCAACTTGTATATTTTAAGAGAACAACAATTCCGTCCATAGCAATCTCTGTTCAATTCTATTTATTACCTGACTTGGAAATTTTTGCATCATTTTTAAGCTGTTTTGATGTCTCCCGCTATTATTCCTGAATATCCTAGAAAGGAGGTAGTGTCTTCATTCTTTTATTTTCCCGTTTTACATTGTTTTTGTATTTAATTTCTCCTAACATAATTTGCACTGCTACACACTCATCCACAAAATATTTGTTTTACGTTTTGCTGTTACTGTTGAACCGTTTGGAAAGCTGCATTTCCCATTCCACAAGTCAGAATACCACAGCTTTCTTATGCATAAACTTCCTTCACCCCTTTTCTTTGTCATTAAGGAATCTCCTGTACTTTTACATAGGTGTACATGCACACACACGCACGCCTTTTTCCATCTAGTTTGATAACTTTCTGGTTTTTCCCAGGCATCTTTCTGAAAGTAGTAAAATTTGTTTTGTTCTTGTCCCTTCACCATGGTTAAGGAGGAGCCCAACCATCTTAAAGTTTTATGTCTCTGAATTATTTTGAGCAACTCTCTGTCTCACCCCCATGTGTATAATCACTTATGTAGTCTGTCAAGTGTTTTTCTCTCAGATCCTCCCACTTACCTCCCTTTTCCATTCCCACTGCCACTTTCTTATATCAGAGCTTCATCTCAGCTGTTGCAGTAGTGTTCTTACTGGCTCCTTGTTTCTGATCTTGCCCTCCTATAGTTCTGAAGTGGGCAGAGAACAGAGCCATGCAGAACGAGGACACATAAAAGATATGCAGGGGAAGAAGAGTGAGCAAACTGGCCGAAAAGTCACCCTCATAGAGGTAAGAGGAAAACTAAGAAAGTTGTATCATAGAGTCAACAAGAAAAGATTTAGGAAAGTCGTGGTCAACAATGACAAATGCCAAAGAGAGAAGTAAAATAATGACTGAAAAGTGCCCTTTGGGATTGGCAGCCAAGAAACCATTTGTGACTTTCAGCGGCATGGTTTTGATGGAGAGTCCTGCAAGCATGAATCGATTGCCTCCAGTCCAAAGGGAAATGACACAGAACAGACTGCTTCTCTAAGAAGTTGACTTCAAAGGAAAGAAAAAGCTGGGCAATGACGAGTGGAAAACACAGGATGTAGAAAAGATCTTTTATAGAGAGGGGAATGACAAGACTCGTTATAAACTGAGAAGAAAGCGTTCCTTGAAAGAAGCCGTTTGGAGGTATAGGATGCGGTGAAATCCCAGGGGACCTGAGGAAATATACAGGATTAGAATTTGAAACAAGAAGGGAGGCGGGCACATTTTCCACTGAGATAGACAAGTGGGACAATATGTGTTTGGGGATGTTTTTGAGTGAGAGGGTGGCTTATAAGAAAGGCCTTTCAGAAGGCTTCTGTTTTCCCTGTTAGGTATAAGTGTAGTTTGTCTGCTGAAAG